>NC_044202.1:27766709-27971341 GCF_900880675.1 Sparus aurata | reverse complement strand
CTTCCTTGATTAAAAAAGAATAAATGAATTAGACCCAGCATTTATTTAGAACCAGCGGTTATTTATCAAAATATACACCTGCATCGGAGTTTAAAGGGGACCCTGCGGTTAATTGACACGTGGCTATTATTTGGTAATATACATACATTTACACCCAACTCTGTACGCCAGGCCGGGATATGAACCAGCGTCCCATGATGCAAAAAGCATCATAAATTGATGTTCTTAACCGCTGTACTATCGTCTCAAACATACTATCCCTACAGTATTTATACTATACATATCCGCTGCCTGGGTAGCTGGCTATTGGCTAATATGGCGAAAGTAGAGTTGCTATTGTTCTACTTTATGTTGATGTAGCTACTGTAATGAAAAGCACGGGCGCTCGTGTATTGATTAACTGATATTTTATTCCAAAAGTCGTCATAAATAAAGGGAACCACCACATTTAACAGCCTGGAGGACGGAAGTAGATAAACCCGGTAGAAACAGTGCCCGTCCGTATGCGACGCTCCTTGAAGTACAGGGATTGCATCCGCAAAGAAGCGGGTATAATCTGATTGGTCAACAGTAGCCGGCCTTCTATTGGTTGATAGTGTTGATACACAAGAAATATCTGTGAGCAGAGGAGAGATCCGAGAGCAGAACTTGACCTGTGAGCAGGTGTGTGTTCTGAGTGTGTGCACTTAGACCTGAGCGTGCAGAGGGCACATTTGAATGCGAGCGACATTTTTGTTTGCAAGAAGGACAAATGTGAGCACAGGCATGTGATTTTTGAATTCAAGCAGACATTTTGAAAGAACAGAAGACATTTAAGTGCGAGCACAAAATGTAAGCATGAGGAGAAAAAATCTGAGCACGCGAAGGAGCTGTGTCACTGAAAAGGAATGAAATCATGCTCTCAAACTGAAAATCTATGCTCTTGATTAATGACTTGATTTAACTTCCATAACAATACAGATCATGCAGGGTTTAGCATCAAAAGCGATGGAACCAGAGACAGATGCAATGTGGAAAATCTTTCAATTATGATTCGGTTCGTCTGTAACAGTATTCCTGAGGAACACCTGATTGGTCTGCTTGATCTTAGCCAGTTAGATGCAGAATTTATGACCACCCAAATTCTACAGCATCTTTCTGACTCAGGCTACAGTGCAGATGAAATCATCAGTCAGTGCTATGATGGAGCTGCTGTCATGAGTGGGATCAGGGGTGGGGTTCAGGCCTTGTTGCAAAAGAAGTTAGGGAAGGATATCCCGTATATCCACTGCTACAGCCACCAGCTGCACTTAGGTTGGTCCATGCTATGCAACCCGAGCCATGTGCAAAAGCATTTTTTGACCTTTCCGGATCACTGCACTCATTTTTCCATCGGCATTATGTGTCACAACAGTATGATGTCCCCTCCCTTAAACGTCTGCTAGAAATAAGGTGGACAAGTCACCATGACGTGACAAAGTGCCTGATGGAGAATCAGGATTGATTATCAGTATCCTTTCAGAGGTTTCGGAGGACAGTGCAGCAGCTGTGGATATATGCACAGAGGCATCAGGGTTGTTGATGATGTTGAGGAAGCATCATTTCTTTGAAGTAGGAGGATTCCTCCTGAAAGTGCTTGGTGCGTTGAGGCCTGCAAATGCCATTCTACAGGCTCATTCTGTTGACCTGTGCTGTGCTGGGGAAGTGGTCAGTGCATCTTTGCAGGCTCTGAGGGAGATGAGAGATGATGAGTCATTAACCAATTTTGACATAGATGACCGTGCTCCTGCTCCAGCAGTTAAAAGAAAGAGGACAATGTGCTCACAGCTCACGGGAGTGTTGTCCTGTCCACTGTAGGCCACACCGAAGACTCCATGACGTCCCAGCAAGTCCCTGAAGAGAGCTCTTCTCAACATTTTAGACAGAGCCATTGTAGAGATGGAGACCAGGTTCTCCAGAGGCAATCTTGATCTCATCAAAGCAGTGAGTTGCCTTCTTCCCCAGTCACCCTCTTTTCTGGATGTTGGCATGTTGAGTCCCCTGCAGAAGCTGACAGGTACAGACAGTGACAAACTTTGTAATGAAATTCTTGTCACAAAAGTCATGTTGGAAAATAGGTTCCCCTCTGTTGGTGCAGACCTCTCCACAACTTGCAAATACCTACAAGAATTTAAGGCAGCCTTTCCTGAGCTCCATCGTCTGTATGTAACTTCCCTTGTAATCGGAGTATCATCTGCAGCATGTGAAAGCTCTTTCTCCACTTTGTCTCGTGTCCTTACTCCTTTCCGGCGCACTATGCTACACGAGAGAAAGAAGAATTTGGTTATTCTGGCTCATGAGAAGGCCATAACAGCTGGGCTAGATATGGATGCATTTGTCAGGGCTTTTGCCCACAGAAACAGAAGACTGATGCTGTAATAGGTTACAGCCTAAGTTCTGTGTATCATAAAGATTTTGAGTCACAGAGCCAGAAAAACAAAACAAAAGAAATACAATATGAAACACTGAGACTAACAGTGACTTCATTTACTTAAATAATAAAATGTTTCTTGTGATAAAAAAAAACACAAACAAAAAAACTCCAGAGTTGAAAACTTATAACATTAGCAAATTCTGGAAGATAATAATACAAATAATAATATTTAGGGTTAGATTCTATTCAATATTAGATAACTAACTATAATCGGGCATTAATGAAGGGGGGTGGATGTGGGTTTAAAATTTAAAATTTAAAATAACAATTACATCATAGCTTCACTATTAAATAGAAACTGTCAGTTACTCAATAGCAACTACATTAAAACCTTTCTTTCAGTACAATAAACACACATTGATTACCACAATACTGTAGTACTGAATTAACCGAAGGAGTGATCAGTAACATCTGGTAGCTTTGAACAGGCATGGCAGCTGAGCATGATGCAACCCTTAATTAGCATCACTCAATTAATTACAGACTGCACATGAGCTAAAAGCGACCCTTTAACGGTGGACAATACCATAACCGAAATGTAACAATATACTATATTAAAATCAAATATCAATGCAAATGAACAAAGGCAGGGGGGAAACTAATAATAAATAGCATGATGATAATTAGTAGATAATTAGCATATAAGCATGGCTTGACCTACTGATCAGGGAAGAAATTGACGTTTTTTACATAAAAGGCAAAGAAGAACAAACAAGAACTACTTACTGTATGTCATGAATGTAGCCTACAACACCACATGGATTAGCTCCCAACCTGACACATGCCAACTGCTGAGCCTCAGTTTTCTGTTGTCCACTATGGGTATTACTCCGGCCAGCCAGTAGGTGGCGCATCGGATTTGCACTTCATACCCATAGAGCAGTGGGAATCAGGTAATACAGTTATGCAACTAATATACAGTAAGAACTATTATAAAACAATAAATTCTAAACTTTCCATTTTAATAGTCCCATTACAGTCTAGACCTTTCTAACAATTAGATGTAACATAAATAAAGTTGTCCTCCTATAAGGGGGGGTGGAGGTGGGTTTAAAATTTTAAATTGACAATGCAATTACATTGTAGCTTCACAATTAAATAGAAAATATGTTAGTAGACTGACATCAAGAATTTGTTGGTCATTTTCATCGCAATCTTCTAATTTGTAATTTTTGTCCGCAAGCGTTTTTTTTGGGGGGTGGGGGTGGGGGGGGTGGGGGGCACTTAATTCTCCTCATAAATACATTTCTTTATCCAATATTTTCATAGGCTTTGTCATGACCTTATTGCTTTATTTTCACTTCATGCATTGCATAGCCTAAATTACTTTTCAATGGGCTGCCCTGTCACTCAACAACCAATCACCGTTGTCACCGCTTCTAAGTGCGTCCTCAGAAAATGACATCATCCATAGCAACAGAGAGTGACTTCTAGTTTAGGAGTTAACTGTTTTCATAACTAAAAGTAGGTCTCAGCGGCTTTGTGAATTACTTTTAAGAAACGACTCCTACATAAAAACTTTTAGTCCGATTTAGGAGTACTCCCAACGTTAAGATAAAAGTCTTTGTGAATACAGGCCCAGATCTGCTCCATCTATATGATGGAGCAGAAACTGAGAAGTGAGACCACAATACATGTGTGCTTGGTTCACAATCAATCTAATGCATACAGAAATGCAATTGAAACCTGCAGTGAGGACTAAGTCATCATCCATGTTGACTTTTCTGAATCCTGGAAGTGCAGGTATGCCTCAGAAACTCAAGCCCGTCATGTTGGCCAAAATTTGCCACAGCTGGATCTGCATACTGGACTCTATTACACAAAGGGAAAAAAAGGCAGCATTTTGCACAGTTTAAGAATCCAAAAGACAAGATGCTGCAGCAATCTGGACACACATGGATCCAATACTAAAAGATGTTCGGAAACAATTTCCATCAGTTACCACAGTGCACTTTTGGTCGGATGGTCCCAGTAAGCAGTACAAGAGCAAGAAAAACTCCTTCCTCCTCTCTGAGGTACCACTCACTCTAGGCTTCAACAGAGCAACATGGAACTATTTCCCAACATCCCATGGCAAAGGTGCCCCAGATGGCATCCGGGGAACAGTAAAAAGAACAGCAGACAGATTGGTTCTGCATGGGAATGACATAACCAATGGAAAAGATTTCAAACAGGCTGAATGGTGTTCAGGTGCACTGCACTGAGGATGAAGAAATGGGAAAATCACGCAACCACTCAAACAGGTTCCATCAATGAGGAAAGTACACCCACATCAAAGTAGTGTCCTCCACAGTCAGCTATCATGCTTTTGCAGTGAGCCATTGAATTGCGAATGTTTTATTTCGGCTTCTTTCTATTTGCATGGAGACACAGAGCAAAAGCAGACTGATGAAAGGGCCAGAAAGAAAAGTATTTTGGCCATGTTAATGGAGCAGATGGAATAGGAGGTGGAAGAGGAGACAGAGGAAATGGAAGGGTTGATGGAGGTGGAGATGGAAGAGGAGCAGGTGAAAGGTCCTGAGGGCACTATTACAGAAATAACCCTTGACAGCATTGAGGATGGTGACTGGCTAGCAGTGGTGTACGATGATCACTGGTGGCTAGCAAAAGCCATTGATGTGGATGCTGAGGACCAAGATGTTAAAGTGGAGTTTATGCACCCTAATGGTCTAACAGCAAATGCTCACCCAAAACATGGTAGGAGGGATGTCTGTTTCTGTCCAGTCAAAGACATTCTACTGTAACTAACAGGGGCGGGATCTCCACGACAATCAAGCAGGACAAGAGAGCTCTACAGCATAGCCCCTGATGTAATAGATTTCATAGAGAAGGAGTATCTCAGATGCCTCCTGTCCAATGCCTAAGTCATGCAGGTCAGACAAAAATGAAATAACAGTACAGATCCACTGTATTCTCTGGTTTTCTTGTATCTCTCCTGTATTGGTCTCTTGTATTTTACAACGTGTATTTGAAGTTTTAATTTGTTGATGAGTAGCCTCAGAGTTAGGTTTCTGTAACCTAATTAATTGTTATAGAATAACAATTAAATAACTTTTAACACTGCGTTAGTTAGTTTTCTTAATATGTTGTAACCTCAATCAGTTTTTAGGAAAAAAAACTGCTAGTTTATTTAATCAGTTTTCATCTCCATGAGTTGTTTGTCAACACCGTCAGCGGTTTGTCAACACTGTCAGATGATGTTTCTATTCAGTCATTTCAAAGACATGTATCATTCTACGTTCAATTTATTGTGCTCATGTATTTAAATGCCAGCTGAATTACATGCAGTGGTGTCTTATTTGTTTAGAAACATTGGTTTTATTTGCTCAATATTAAAAATGAAAGTAGAAAATTAAGGAATTTAGAAATGGGATGTTTTTTAATTGTGTGAAATCAAAACAGAAAAGTATATAATGCATTTTATTACTAAACTTCATTAATGAATACCATTATTAGATAATTAAAGACTTAACATTCATGTTGGATTGATCAAATGAAAATAAAAGGCTTTTTAGTGTGTCTGACTGAGTTGACATAAATCAAGTTATGAAGTGCATAAATGTCAAATTTTAGAAAAAAAAAGTGTTATACCAAAAACCTGTTCCTTCACATATTTGCTAGTTGAGACCCTTGTCTACAAATGTATCCATTTCAAAATGATTTTTTTATTTAAAAAGAACGAAAAAAAACCAGATTTGAAACATGTTTTGTCCTTTATCTCAAGAATCAGTGAGAAACTAACTTATGTGTTGGAGCAAGCATTATGGCTACTTAGGTATTTACATTTACAGCATGATGAAACTATACAGCTTTAAGTAGGCCTATTATATAACCACTAGGTCCACTCTACAGATATGGAAAATGCAATAAAATACATTCATCACACCCCACATGACACAATCATTTACATCACTACACTTTAGTAATTAAGAGTACACTTTTCAACATTTCTGTCACAACTTAGAGAACACTAAAAGGGTGGACCCAAATGCAGACACACAGGAGGCAAGATAAAAGAACAAAAAGCTAGCTTTAATATTACTAAAGCTGAAACCAGCACAATCACAAAAGGAAAACTAGTCAAAAGGACAAAAATCAAAGTCGCAACCAAAAGCAAAGTTCAAACTGCAGAAATAACAAATCAAAATCCAAAACATACCATCAGGAAACAGGAGACATGGGAGAAGACACAGGATACATAATGGGGAATCACACACACAACAAACTGACAAGGAGTAAGTGGGGAACAAAGGCTTAAATACACAGACTAACTAATGAGGGGACGAGGAGAAGGTGAGGACGAGAAAGCATGGAAGGAACAATACTGACATACAGGGGGAGACAAACATGCAAGGAGGAAGGGGAGAACATAGACATATATACATAGACGCCTCATTGAGCAGGTTGGCCCGCTGCTCTGATACGTCGACGTTGATACGCCATATTGGAGGAGGCAGATCCGCCCCGTGATCTAATACAAGTAAATGGAGTGAGCTTTATGAAGCTCCTTCTACAAAGTGCCATAAGTTAATGCCTCTCATTTACACATTCACATACGTACGGATATATTCAGGAAACAGTGAGGAACCAAAAACTGTGTCTTAAACGTTCTCTGATGATTATAAACGTTAACTGCTCCTTATATACAGGTCGGCACCAAACCACAGGATGGATTTTGTAGTGTTTTTATGAGTGTTTACAGCTGCTGATGTATGTAACACTGTGATGATACATGACAGTTAAATATTGAATCCTTACATAATAACCAGACTTTGACATGTAAATGAGACATCTGTGTGAATAAAAAGCACCAATGTCGTTTGATGATCTAAGTACTAATAATAACAATCATGGCGACAAAAAATTAACAAAGTCTGCAAATCAAGATAGGAAAATGCAGCAGCAGTGAGCCTGGTTTCTTTTTTTCAGCAGTATAGAGATATACTCCATGACAGAACATTATAACATATGATAATGTATAAAATAACCTTTAATCATAGTAAAAAAAAGTAAAGTTGCAGTAGGCTACTATTATAAATATGCACCATATATAGTTTTCATTATTATTATTATTATTAGTAGCAGTAGTAGTAGTAGTAGTAGTAGTACTATTTTTCTGCATATTCTTGACTTTGAATGGGAACATCTGTAACGCTGCAGTTTCTTGTTGGGCATCAATGAAGTATTTCTGATTCTGATTCATATATTATGAAGTCAGTTGTCCATATTAAACTTAAATTTAACGAAACAAGTTGACAGTATGGTAGAAAGATGTCACATTTACATGTCAGGATCTGGCTTTATAGACACAGATTAAATATTTAACTGTCATGTATCATCACAGTAACAGCGTTACATACATTAGCAGCTATAAACACTCGTAAAAACATTATAAAAATACATCTTGTGGTTTGGTGCGGACATGTAGACTGAACATATGAGGAGTAGTTCATGTTTATAGTCATCAGAAAACGTTACAGACGTTGTTTTTGGTTCGTATCTGTTTCCTGAATATATCCGTACGTGTGTGAATGTGTAAATGAGAGGCATTAACTTATGGCACTTTGTAGAAGTGAGCTTTATAAAGTTCACTTCATTGACTCGTATTAGTTCACAGGGCTGAGCTGCCTCCTCCAATATAGCGGCGACGTCGACACACGGTCCAGCGCTCAATGAGGCGTCTATGTATACATGTCTATGGGGGAGAAGACAGAGGGAAGTACATAAGAGACACTTAAAGGACACAAGAGGGCCCATAGAATCAAAACACAAGACACAAGAGACAGAAACCAAAATATCTAAACATAAGACACAAGACAAAGAAATAGAACCCAGACACTGAATCATGAACCATGACAATTTCCTTAGCATCTTAATTTCATAACGTGCTTGAGAGTTAGCTTGGGTCAGACACAGCTTTCATCAGTCACTAGGCTAACGTTACGTTAGGACGTCAGAAAAATGATTGTCCAAGTTACGTTAGCATTATTTCACCTCCAATCAACTTTGGTCAATCTGGTTGTCCTATAAAATGACAGGTAAAATGTTACTCTAGAAATGACAGAGACCATGTTTATTTTGGTAGCAATGCCCCAGACCAAGTTAACCACTAGTTTCTACTTTCTGTCAGCCTGCTAGCTAACCAACAGTCTGTACTGACTTTGACTCCTGGATGTCCCGTGCGCACTTGACTCAGTACAGTCACAGCCAGCAGAGCTCCTTTAGCCAAGTTAATGTTAGCTTAACGTCAAAGTAAACAACACACATTTAGTGAAATTTATGTTATTGAGGGTCTCTCCCCCACAGCTTAGGCTATAGTAGCAGCATAGCTATACTATAATATTAAATGTTATTATCCACTCAACTTACCAACTGTCTTGCTCCTCTTAATTTTTTTTTGTCTGTGGCTTTCCACTTTGTTGTCATTAGGTTTGTTTACAATGTGATCAAGGACACTCCACTTGAATCGGGAGTAGGGTGAGTCAGGTGGGGCCCCCCAGAGGGGAGATATGTCTTGTACTGTCATTGCAAACTTTATGCACTGACACTGCTTTTGTTTAAGGTTCGTCAGCCCTCGGGGGCCTCCTACAGGCTTGGGGCACCAAGCTATTGCCTGGCTTGTCTGTTGGTATGTGGTGCCTCTGCTAATAGCTTTACCTCAACAGAATCATGATTTTTGTATAGCAATAGTGCTTGTAAAAAAATGATTCAACAATGTTTATCAAATCACTAGGTTTTAGAATGGAAACTATCACGCAGTCGACCTCCTACAAGGAGTTGCATCTGTGATCTGTGTATGATAGCCTATTGATTCTGGAGGCTATATGTAACACTGTTATAAGTAGTATGGTGACATGGAGACACCAAAACAAATAAAGTTGGTCTAAGATGTGTGGTTTCGTTCAATCTCAGCAGAAACTCCTTGGGGGAGCTGACTGGTGGCCCTCGAAGACAGGGTGTCTGTCTTTAGATCCCAAGTAGCTCAAAGAATGCCATGCTGTGCAGACATCTGCTTGTATGACCAAGCATGGGCTTGTCTAAGGTGGGCATTGTGGACATCTAAACCTCTGCACGAAAGCCTTGCGGTCTACGTAAGTCGGGTACAGAGTTAAGTGGCGTGTGGCAGATAACCTGTTGCAGAGGAGTCTGGCACCTCAGATATTTTTAGTGTCAAATCATGAACACTAGTAAAATTAGGCCACAAGAGGTATGAAGATGTAAGTAGGATGGACCTTTGATCCGGAATCAACTGCTGGGCTTTATTCTGGAGTTATTCAACTATTCATGAGTTGTAGAGCCTCCTGCTCCCCCCATACTGAGAGTGTGAGCTGAGACAGAAGGCTGGCAGGGGGAGGGTGGGATGCTGCTGTGTTTTCTACTGCAGAGTTTGGAGAAAGTGAAGGGCAAGTTTTCCCCTCTGCAGCCGCAGTGCAGGTTAGAAACATAAGGTCTCTGTGTGATGTCGGACAAAATCAGTGGCAAGCATTTCTTGGAGGGCAAATCAGGGGATCTAAAGCGCAGCATGCTGCATGGGGCCCCCTTGCATGACTCTCAGATTCACCTGTGTCTGTTATTGACTTAATTCAACTTAACCATGTGTGTTGACTGTTCTGGTTTTGGGGATTATGCGATGTGAACATTGAGACTTAGATTCAGTAGAATCAGTTTGTTTATCACATAAAACTTCAGATTCTCCAGGACTATAAACGCATTGACCCCCAGATTAAAAGACAACGTACACACAAACACTAGACTCTACTTGACTTTATATTGTAAGTATAGCAATATCAAAGAATATGTTTTGACTGATGTCCACAAATTGAAGCAGCTTGGTATTTGAACTTTATTTTGCTGTGGTATGGGTATCAGACTTAGAGAATTCATATTACAGGTAATTCCTTCATCTGTGAGAATTTTTGTCCTTGATTTATATGTTTTGGGCCAACATTGTTAGCAAGTTCTAATATTGAGAACTGTTCAAGGACACTTACCCATGGTCCACACTGCCAGTGCATGATGGCTGTGTTGCTGAACTGCCTCGACTCACTTTGTTTGTGTGTGTTTCCACACAGGCAGTGTGGCTGCTGCAACATGGCTGCTGGAAGCCCTATCATTGTACATTTGCCTACAGTTTGCCTTTGATAATTATAATATAATATAGATAATATTTTTTGCTTATTCATGATTATTATATAATTATTAATAAAGGTGATTTTCCTTTATCCTTTGTCTGCCACATTATGACCACTGACAGGTGGAGTGAATGATTTTCTCTTCTCATGGCACTGTTATGGTGGGATATATAAGGCAGCAGTGAATGTAACCCTCAAAGTTGATGTGTTAGAAGTAGGAAAATGGGCAAGCGCAAGGGTATTTGAGAGAGTTGACAAGGGCAAAATTGTGATGGCTAGACGATTGGGTCAGACCATCTCCAAAACTGCAGCTCTTTGTGTTCTGGGTGTTCCCGGTTTGCAGTGGTCAGTATCTATCAAAAGTGGTCCAAGGAAAAAACAGTGGTAACTGGCGAGAGGGTCATGGGTGACCAACACAATATCAGGCAGATGGTCATAATGTATGCCTGATTGGTGTATATCATATATAGACAAAAATGGCAGTAAAACACTAGTATAATGTTGATAAGACTGCCTACTGGTGTTTTCCGGTCAATTTTTGCTGAGAACCTTGGATTTGCAGTAATATCGGTGAAACACCGTCTGCAGCCTTGCTTTCCCTACTCCCGCCAACCCCCCACAGTGTGTCTGCTCTAACCTGTTGATTGTCATGAGTTAGCAAAAAGGCAAGACAAGACACACATGCAGACAGGTAAAGTACAAAAAGCAAGCATTATTAAACAAAGCTGAGGAAACCCACTGAAATCCAAAGAGGCAAAACACAAGGCAGGCAAAGACCAATTACAACAGAGAAATCCAGGAAATAAAAGCAAGACAAAGTACAAATTACAAAAATTAAAGAACAAACCAGGAAAAACACAAGGAATAAAAGCCAGAAAAAAACTATTAAGATGGGACACAAAGACACAGGAACAGACTCAGGGAAACTAAACAAGAACTGACAACAAGAGCAGGGTGCACACACACAATATACACAGGGGAGGTAGTGCTAATTGGACACTTATGAAACACACCCAGGGAGTGGCAGGACAGTCACACAGGCAGGAAACATGGACAATGGGACGAAATGAAAAGCAAAACAAGACACATGAGGGCCGAGCTACAAAAACTAAAGAGGACATGTCAAAACTAAAAACTACAACCATGCCATTGACATAAAAATGAATTGTTGAAAAACAGCAACGTTAAGCCATCCACAAGCACTGCTTATATCGCTGTGTTACCATCTGTTGAATGAAACATGACTGTAATGTGAGTTCTCTGCCTTCAGTAACAAGTACTGGTAGGGACTTACTTCAATTTGAAGTTCAATTGCTCAGTGTGTACCTGTTAGGCAATATCCAATTTCGCCAATAGGTGTCAGTATAGGTGCAATCCTTGTAAACGAGGAAGAAGTAAGCTCAGTTGCAAAGCGTAGGAAAGTCAAGACAGCAGCATGGAGAGCCTGTACTCACACATGACTGTCTTTTGTTGTACTTGCAGGTGAGATAAGTGCACAAGCGCCCTGTTAACTTATATTTAAGCTTGTCTGTAAGTTGCGGTGCCATGTTTATATGTTTACAGCGTTATGAATGTGAAGAAATAAGGCCGCTAGCATTTGCTAGCCTTAGCTGCTAACATCAGCATGTCAAGTGTGCTAGCTTAAAACTGAGAGCCTCGTGTGAGCATAAACAAGGCTTAATGGCGTCGCGCCGTAATGTCAGTGACCTCACCGTACTGTTTTATTGTTATCATGCATATAAATGTTGAGTATTGGAATTTGTTAACATTAAGCCGCAGATTGAAGCCACAGATTTAAGCAGTTATTAGATTTGTTGCAACTACAGTAAGGTGTTAAGTGTAACACATAATGTTCAGAAGCTCATATGAGCAGTTCATTTGGTACATATAAACATGGTGTTCAGTGGCCATTATAATATTAACTGTGAAGATAAGCAGTTAATATGGTTATCTTTTACAAATATAGTCGGTGTTTGGCAGCAGAGGTAACTGAGTGTATGAGATAAGCAGCCAAAACATGAGGTATGTTCGTAAGTAGGCTTTACATGTAATTTTGTGTATTAATTTAATAATTTAATATGAAGACAGTAATAGCTGCATTATTTCTTTTTATATTATTTTGGCTATAATCTGATAAATAAGGCAGTAAGCTCAGTTGGGAAGCATAGACAGTTAAGATAGCAGCATGGGGAGACTGTTTTTTGTTGTATTTGCAGTATTTCCCTGTGAAATAAAGATACTGGCACCTGGACGGACACTGACATCATTGTGCAAGTTTGTAACAAGTTTATACATTTTGGAGATAACGTTGTTTTTCTGAAAGCTTCAATAGCTCAGCAAACCTCCAGAGAAGGAATTCCAGAGAGCGACCATCAGCTCTCCTCACCAGCAGCGTGTGTTTGAGCTGGAGCTCGGCTACAAACAGCTGTGGAGGTCCCAGGGCCCTGTGTGAAGAGCCGGCCACAGTGACGCAGCGTGAGCCGCACAGCGCCCTGTAGCCCTGTGCTGGCAGGGCTCTGGAGCGCATCCACAAGGGTCAGAAAAGCAACCCTCTAATAAGGGTCTAACAGTGAGAAGGACTACTTTATTTTACAGTACAGTTCTGTTGTTATGTGCCACTAATTACCTCCAAAGTAGGCCTAATAACAGTGTAATAACGGTCTAACAGGGAGAAGGTTTTCACTTTATTTAACAGTACAGTTCTGTTGTAATGTGTCACAAATTACCCTGTAAGTAAGTACAATAAGACTGTAATAAGGGTCTAACAGTGGGAAATAAAGATAAATGTCCTGGCAGCTTCAGTAGCTGGTCTAATGTTACCTGGGGTTGGATAGTGAGATGGCTTTAAAATGACCTGATGTCTTAACTATGGGAGTAGAGCGTCGAGGAAGCCACCTACAAACTCCTCAAGACTCCAGGGAACATAGTAGTTTACATAGTAGTGTGTAGTGGTTTGACTTTAGTTAAGGTACTGTTTTCTTCTAATGATCAATAAATTACTCTGTAAGAAAGTGAAAATAAAACTTAAATAAATGTATTTCCTCTGAACTCTGTGTGTTTTGTCCGACTATTACAAAGGCTGTGTCCAATATACAATGTACACTTGTCTAATTAAACTATAGGCCGATGTTGGTAGCATTAAACATATAATTTGTTAATGAGGGCAGAATAGCGTCTAACTAGCGTATTTTGTATCTGATATGATATTGTGTGTGATTTCTAATTAGATTAAGATCTTGTAAAATGGTGTCTAATAGTGTATTTGGATCTCCGGTTTGGTTTGTAATTACAGTATAATTTGGTATAATGTTGTCTAAGTATAGTAGCCTATATTTTAAGTATAAGACTGTATATGCAGTTTGTGATTACAGCATAATTTGGGTAGGCTATAAGGTGTCTAATTACGGCATAATTTTCTTGTTTACTGTCTAATTAAGATGACATTATCCCTAGTTGTCTAAATTTATACAAAGTACAGCTTGTTACGTCTTATTAGCATCTTGTTTTGTCTAATTTGATACAAAGTACGACTTGTTACGTCTTATTAGCGTATTGTTTTGTATAATTTGATACAAATTAAAGCTTGTTGCGTCTTGTTTTGTATAATTTGATACAAAGTAAAGCATGTTATGTCTTATTGGCGTCTTGTTTTGTCTAATTTGATACAAAGTAAGGCCTATTACGTCTTATTAACGTACTGTAAAATAAAGTGCGACCAACATTTTTTAAAGTCTTTTTTTCCAGGCACAGACACATTTATTAGGATTTGAACCGGGATCTGCATTACATGTGTGTGCTCTTAACCACTCGACCGCCACTATGTGTTTAATTTGGTCTCCTGTGCCTATAACTTTCAGGATAATATGAAATGATACATCAGAGAGTGAGGTAGAAATCGATCTGTGTCTGTCAACTACAATGAATCTGTCTTCAGTGTAAATGCTTGTTTTATTATTTTAATTAATTTGATTAATTAATTAAACTGTGCTGACTGTGTACCACACATTATCTTGTAATCAGCCGCTCATTCCTAACCCTAACCCACAAAGCATATGCATGAATAATTACAGAAAACTGCTCTGTACAATATAATCTTACTGATTCTTGAGAGTCGGGACAAAATATGTCTTACATGATTTTTATCATGATTGACATACTTACAAAGTTAAATCTAAAGGAATTGTATATACCAATGTGAGTTTAAGAATATACTTTTTTTGTTTTAAATCTTTTTGGGGAAAATTTGTTTAAATGTGTGGTCTGTGGTTAGAAGGTCCATGTTATTGCACTTGTCCTCAGCAAGAGGTCACAATATTGACCCTCCCAAAACACTTTTAAAAAGCTCTACAATTATAAAAAAGAAGGGGTATCAATTTAAAAAACAATGCACAAAGTGAACATCAAACAATATTTCTTCATAAAAATCTGCCTATCAAAGCTGTGTCCTCAGTTTCTGTTAACTCCGTCAGATTTTTAAACCATAGTGGACTTAATTTAAGCATTTTAGTGAGGTTATTGGGACAGCTAGCAACTGAGGAAAACTAGCTAGCTGCAGTGTACAATACATGTTTTGGAGGGAAAATACATGCCCTTACATCAACTCCGTCAGACGTCAACTCTGTCAGACTCTATGTCTGACGGAGTTGACCTGTAAGCTGACGGAGTTGATAAATCCACCAATAACCTCTTAATGTGCAAATATAATATTATTTGTGAATATAGTAAAGGGTTAAAATGTTACTTCAGGGTTTTATTTACACATAAATGTACATACATAGCATGCATTACATTATTTAACCATACACATCTGACTTGTAGAGAATGGGCAGGCAGTGGTCTGCTTATTATTGTGTAACGTGTAACTTTCCCAGCACTTATAATATATACATGTATATATTTAGAGACAGAGATAGAGAGAGAGAGAGATGAGAAGCCAGTGTGTAGATTTTCACAACATCTGGTTATGAAAACTACATACTGCATCTTGAGGATTTTACATCCATCCATCCATCAATCAGTCAATCATGTCAAGTAAATAAAAATCTGATTCTATCGTCTTATTCAAGTACATTTTTCATTATTTCAATTTGTATTTAGGAAAGCATGGCTAGACAGAAATTGTTCAGTTGAGGAGCAAAGGAGAAGAAATAGAGAGTACCAACGAAAGAGAAGAGAAAAAATGAACAGTGACCTAGAGAGCAAACATGCTATGCAAAAGAAGGAAAGACAAAGGTGGAAGAAGAGAGATAAAGGCAAAAAAGTAATACAAATAGACGAGATGGGAGACAGGGCAAAGAGGAATTGCAGAAAGTATTGGAGAGAGGCACAGAAAAGGTCCAGACAGAAAAGATCCAATGAAGATGCAGTGCTGGAGGCACACACCCCTCCAGATAGTCCGCAAAATCAGAATATTTAAGAATACAATGCCAGACATAGCAGACAGTCTCTCAGACAGGAAAGAGAGAGAAGTTAAACAGAAAAAGGCATTCAAAGAAATGAATCTTTGAAAGAGAGATTAAGAAGATAACAAAGCAACGAAACAAACTGAGAAAAAAAAATATGACGAAGAAGAAAGGCCACAAATAAAACACCACTTGACTCCCCAGGCACAGAAACAAAGAAGATGCTATCAGAAAGCAAAATAAGGAATCCAAAAATCAAGAAAGCCCTTCTATTCCACAACATCCTCAGAAGAGAGCTGAAGAAAAACAAACAAGCTCCTGGGCCACGGCGTCAGGAACCAGCACTAAGTGTGTCATCAGGCAAGATTCTCAAAAAGTATCGTCTCCTTGCCCAAATACACCAGTTTGGGACAACCTACAAGTTAATGAGAGGAATGAAACAGACAAAAAAGCCAACATTCCTAAACGGTATAACAGAGCCTGTTAAGGATTTCTTCCTGAGCTCTGCACGTGTGACTACTGATAAGACTGACACCATCCCTAGGAATAAGATGAAGCACCAGAGAATGATCATGGCAGACTCCAGGATCAACCTCCACACTGATTTCCTCATTAGGAACCCCACTGTGAAGCTGAGCTATTCTTCTTTCTGTACTCTGAAACCATTCTATATTACAGCACCAAAAGCATCTGATCGGAAGACATGTCTGTGTCAAAAGAATGAAAATGCATACTTAATGCTCGAGGTCCTTAGAACGTCTGGTGTTGTGAAGTCAAACAAACTGGATGACAGTTTTCAATTAGTTTGTTGCTCTCCAGCAAGTGAGGCCTGCCTTCTTCGCACCTGCTCACAATGTCTAAACAAAGGTACAGTTACAACCCAAGAGCAAGACACAATCCATATTCAGTGGAAGCCGTGGGAAAGAGTTCAAGAAGACACAGTCAATAGCATCCACATCAACACTAAACTCGTCCAACACAATGGCAGTCTTTCAGAGCTTATCAAACTCTATGAGCAAATACTCAGAAATGAAACCACAACACATGTGTGTTTAGTGCAAAACCAGTCAAAGCATACAGAAACACAATTGAGACCGGTGATGAAAGTACAGCAATTGTTCACGTTGATTTTTCAGAATCCTGGAGATGCAAGTATCAATCTGAAGTTCAGGCCTGCCATTTTGGACAAAATCTGCCACAGATAACGCTACATACCGGAATGTATTACATTAAGGGTGGAAAGGCAGGGTTTTGCACACTATCAGAGTCAAAGAGACAGGATGCTGCGGCAATCTGGACACACATGAATCCAGTCCTTAAAGATATCAAAATGAGATAGCCACAGGTTACCACCATGCACTTTTAGTCTGATGGTCCAAGTAAACAGTATAAGAACAAGAAGATTTTTTTTCTTCTGGCTTGCATCCCCCCTACACTGGGGTTTGAAAGAGCAACATGGAACTTCTTCCCCACTTCCCATGGTAAGGGCGCACCAGACGGCATTTGCGGAACAGTGAAAAGAACAGCTGACAACCTGGTCCTGAGAGGACATGATGTGACAGATGGACACACATTCGTTGAAAAGGTCTCAAACAGTCTGAAGGGCGTTCAGCTGTACCACATTGCAGAAGAAGACATGCAAAGATACGACACACTTCTTATGCATCCTTTCAAACAGGTTCCCTCAACAAGACAAATACACCAGGCCATCCCACATGAGAACAGGATACACCACAGACAACTATTCTGCTTTTGCAGCAAGATGTTGGTTTGCCAGTGCTTCTGCCCAGCTACCTTCTATTTCCATGGCCACCCAGAGGAACAGCAGAGTTATACAAGGATGGCAGGGAAGAAAATTCCTTTGGCCATGTTGTGGGAGGTATAGAAAAAGAGATGGGAGGGGAGATGGAAGAGGATATGGAAATGGAAGATGTGATTGATGAGGAGTTGGATAAGGAGCCTCTGAAAGGTCCTGAGGGTACTGTGACAGTAATGACTGTTAGCAGCCTTAATAATGGAGACTGGCTAGCAGTAGTATACGATTGCCACTGGTGGCTAGCCAAGTCCATTGCTGTGGATACTGAGCAGCAAGATGTGAAGGTGGAGTTTCTACATCCCCATGGTCCAACAGCAAAGTATCAGCCTAAGCTTCTCACAAAGGATGTCTGTTTCTGCCCAGTTGAAGACATGATAGTGAAACTAATGGGAAATGCATCACCAGTTCAATTAAGAACAGGAGAGATCTACAGCATAGCCCCTGATGTGATGGACTTCATAGAGCATGAGCATGTCCGACTCCTGTTGCTCAAGGCATAAGCACAGGTTAGACAAAAATGAAATCTTAAGTAAGCTAATTGAAATGATTCTAAGCTACATTCTTGTTGAGGAATGTCCATTTAAGATCACACCCAGTATGAAATGGGCAGTGCAGGGCAATCACACACCCAACACACCCACCCACCCACACATGCACACACACACACGCACACACACGCATGCACATACGCACTATGGCGTTAAATCGATGTCAAAACAATTAGAGAGACACGCAGCAGCGCACGCACGCACGCATGATTATTTTGTTATGCGTGCGTGCGTTGTTACGTGCAGATTGTATTTCACGCATAACAAAAAGCTGCGTATGTATGAAGCAGCGTGTGCACGTCTGTCTGTCACTGTTTGACAAATGTTGTTAGGCATTCACACGTACGTGCGGTCGCCGGCTCTGATGCTTCGCAGCCGGAAGTTGATCTGCAGCGCGCAGTAATAATCAACCAGGGGAGGCAACAGTAAGCCATACTTTGCCTGCCGGAAATTCAAAAAAAGAAGAAGAAGAAGATTTTTTTTTTTAATTTAAACAAGAAGAAGAAGAAGAAGACGGAGGATGAGAAAGGTGACTGGGGTAATATTTACGTATAAATACATAGGTCATTTGTGTTGTGTAAGTTTAAAAGTAGAGTCTGGAGTATTGCTTGTTACAGTTTGTAAACAAAACATTGAAACTGGGCCCCTCCTGTTGGGCTCAACTGTGTAACGTTAGCCTCCTGCCCCTGACAGCAGCAGTTACCAGGACCACAAAGGTATGGAAATACAGTCCGAGAGAAGCGCTGGTGCCTCCGTCACCAACAGCGGGAGCCTCCGGTGTTATGTTGCCGTTGTGGTCAGCTGGAAAGACGGTGTTAGCGGCGGATGCTAACCCCTACCGCTAGCCAAAGTTAGCATCGAGTTAGATACATAGATAGATAGATAGATGGAATTACTTTAATGATCCCAGACTGGGAAATTATTTTGTTACAGCAGTAGTGGGTCAGCAAATAAAACACTTTGTACATAACATAAATAGAATCCAATATAAATTTATATATACAGTGCACAGTGTGCTATAAACAATAAACAATAATAATATACACAACAAAACAAAATATGCAAAATATACTATAACAATAATAATATATACAACAAAACAGCAGAGAGACCAGAGTTCTCTGTCAGGCAGAGGTGAGAGAGTTATTATATAAAGTGATGGATTGTGGCAGGAAAGATTTCCTGTATCTATTGCTACGACGGCGAAGCTGAAGCAGCCTTCCGGACAAGGTGCTCCGCTGTCTGACCAGTGTGAGTTGGAGAGGGTGGAGAGGATTATCCATGATGGATAACAGTTTTTTCAGTGTCCTCCTCTCCACCACAGCCTCCAGAGTGTCCTGTTTGCAGCCAATCACAGAGCCAGCCCTCCTGATCAGTTTGTTGAGTCTGTTGGTGTCGCTGGCTCCAATGCTGCTTCCCCAACAAACCACAGCAAAGAAAAGCACACTGGCCACCACAGACTGATAAAAGATCTCCAACATCTTGCTGCACACGTTGAAGGATCTCAGCTTCCTCAGGAAGTAAAGTCTGCTCATCCCCTTCTTGTAAACAGCTTCAGTGTTAGATCTCCAGTCCAGTCTGTGGTTGATGGTAACACCCAGGTACTTGTAATCCTCCACCGCCTCCACATCCCTTCCCAGAATGCACAGAGGTTGGAAAGCCGTCTTCCTCTTCTTCCTGAAATCTATCACCATCCCTCTGGTCTTGCTGATGTTCAGCCGCAGGTGATTCTGTCCAGTCCACTCCACGAAGTTGTCTACCAGTGCCCTGTACTCCTCCTCCTGTCCCTCACTTATACACCCAACAACAGCCGAGTCGTCAGAAAACTTTTGCAGGTGACACGACCCGGTGTTGTACTGAAAGTCAGTGGTGTATAAGGTGAACAGGAAAGGAGACAGTACAGTCCCCTGTGGAGCTCCTGTATCACTTACCACCGCATCAGACAGAACACTGCCCATACGGACAAACTGTGGCCTGCCTGTCAGGTAGTCAGTAATCCAGGAGATCATTGTGTCGTCTACACCCATCACCCGCAGCTTCTCCCCCAGTAGCAGTGGCTGAATGGTGTTAAAAGCACTAGAGAAATCAAAGAATGTGATTCTCACAGTACCTCCTCCACCATCCAGGTGCGAATGGGCTCGTTGCAGCAGGTAGATGACAGCGTCATCAACTCCCAAGTGGGGCTGGTAAGCAAATTGCAGAGGGTCTAGCAGGGCTCTCACCTGCGGCCTCAGGTTGGCCAAAACCAGTCTCTCCAGCACCTTCATGACGTAAGATGTGAGGGCCACTGGTCGATAGTCATTGAGGTCTGATGGTGTTGACTTCTTTGGAACAGGAACCAGGCAGGAAGTCTTCCAAAGCACCGGTATTCTCTCCTGACCCAGGCTCAGGTTGTAGAGGTGTTGTAGGACAGGAGACAGCTGGCTGGCACATGTCTTCAGGATCCTGGGGCTGATACCGTCAGGACCTGCAGCCTTCTGCTGGTGGAGTCTCTCCAGCTGTCTCCTAACCTGGCCTGGTGGTTAGCTCACCACCACAACAGTCTACAGTCTAGGCTTTAGTTGTCAGTGACGGGAATCGGCCTGCGGCTCCAGCGCTTCACTCAGGCTATATTTCTTTTTCTTTGCCGTCCTGACTGCTGCTGCTGAGAGAGAGAGACGTGCGAGCACCATGGATGTATTGATATAATAGATCCATGCCTAGCACTCAGCAGCATCAGAGACAGCTAGTGGGGCTAATTGGAGGGCTACACAAAGCCACCACCACACAGGACTAGAAGCCAGGTGATGATTAAGACGGGTTTCATTTTTAAAAGTCTAGCGTTTATTTTGGGCAAAAAACTCAAGACTCAACCTTTTAACAGGGTTCATAAAACTCATTCTGTGCCTTAGGCAAGATAATAAGGTATTAAGCACCAGAACTGCGCCCCCTGCTGTCGAAAAGAGCCTCCGCAGAGTGGGTTGATGCAGCAGGTGGAAAATTTATATTGTTAGTGCTGCTAATCAGTTAGCTTGTTAATGCTTATTAGTTGCTAATAGTAAGAACTCTCCTACATGTGCTTGTATTATTGTTGTATATTGGCTGTTGTTAATTAAGCTGAATGATTCATTCTTATTTCTATTGGTTGTTTACCATTCCTGGTACTGTATAGTTAACCATGTACCTGCTGTTCTGATAACTGCTTTTTATTCTCTGTTACAGAACCACACAACTTTCATATACCTTCCACACACACATACTCATCTGTCACACTCACACATCAACCATTCCTAATCAGCAATTGAGAAACTAAAAGGAACTAAAACTAAAAGGACTAAAAGGAACTAATTCTAACCCAGCGGCCATAAGTGATTCAGTCCAGTTTACCATACAGTCCTTAGAATAAATCTCCACAACACATTCGTAACATGTCTTACAACGAGAGAAGGCCACCAGATAACACAGTCACCAGTTAAACCCACCGGGGGATCATGACATTGTGGGAAGACTAGCTATCAGACTGCACATCAATTCTGAATCAGGTTAGCAGTATCTATGTGATCTTTGAACTCAAATCATGATTGTGAACTTTTAACATTATAGCTTAACAACAGATTCACTCAGACACATGTCACACTGGTGAAAAGCACCTGTAGAACTGAGTTTTGAGAGCTTAAAAAAATAGTGTTGCCTGTAACGTTGTGTCTGGTTTTCACCATTTTATAGACCTACACTAAGCTTGTCCTTTTTCATGTCAGGTGTATTGTTAATACAGGGCTAAACCAGGGTTTGACAAGAGTTGCCAGTGTCTGATTCTACACCCGAACACAGCAGAGTGGGCGGGGCCTGCAGACCGACCCAGTTACACCTGCAGCGAGCAGACAGAGGAAGAGGAGTGTGAGATCCACGGGGAAAGGGGCAGGAGAAAGAGAACGACAGCTGTCGCCAGCAGACGGGCATTGACTGTCGGACTAATTGAAATGTGAGTTTATACTCTGCCCTAGGGATGTAATGAGATCAAAATCTACAGTATTTGCCGTCATTTCATACCATACATGTTCACAATAATATTGAGACACTTTTGTTATCACGATATCGTGGTATTACCAATACGTTACATCCCTACTCTGCCTCCATTGTGCGAGTAGTGATCCCTGGTCGTGGAAAGTTATTGCGAATGTGTGTAAAAGTACAGTGACTGAAGTCCTCCCCCCCTCCCCACATGACAGCGTAAGAGGCCGGCGCCCAAGAACGGTGTGACAGCAGTGGTGCCAATGACGAGAGTGATGTTGGCCCGAGGTGACGGTGAACAGTTGACACTCTGCCCCATCGTGTGAGCAACGATCTTAGGACGTAAATGAAGTGGTGTGCATGTATTGGGTTTAAAAGTGCAGTGACTGCCATCTCGTTTCCCCCACAGCTCCCGAGTCTGCGCAGAGGACAGTGTGCAAGTGGAAGACCAGCGGTGGTCGTGGAGAATCGGTGTTACCAAGTCACCACAATAACGGACCCCTTCCCCCCAGACCCCATTCTATAATTTCTGTGAATAAATACTGTTTTAAATGCCCTTTACGGTCTCCAAGCACTTTCTTGGTTATTGAAACACATGTCATATACGTCAGCGTAGATGAGAGCCAAGTCAGAGACAAGAGAGACAATGAATGAAATCCCGCGAAATGATGTGCGGTCAATATGACCGTTTATGGCCGAAATAGGTAAAACAAATCATATTTTCTTTTCTTTTTCTGTAATTCATATAAAAAATATTCTCAATTAAAATACAGACACTTTTAGAAAAATGGTTAGAAGTCTGTAATGTTTACATTTTGTTATTTACATCACAGATTGATAACTTAAATGTGATAATGTTCAAAGTTATTATTATTATTATTGTTATTTCACAAACACACAGTAAGTATAACGGTACTGTGCTAGGTATTCTTTTCGTTAGTTCTTTATTGCTTTAGCAATATTGTTGTGGCATTCATGGCAATAAAGCAAATTTGAAATTTATTGAATTAATAAACCTTTAGATTCTTGATTCTTGCCTGTAGACTGTGTGTTGTGTGTACAAATGAGCAATACATCCAGATTTCCTGAGATTTGTATTGTCAATGGGAATTTAAATTTAAATGTCAGGCGATGTTTTCTTCATGGAAATTATTTTTCGGGCAAGAGAGAGGGAGCGCGGACGGGGGATCTGTTGTGTGACAGCGGAGTTGAGGGTCAGCAGTTGGATTTTGCACGCACGGTCAGTATTATTAGTAGGTGTTTGAGGTTTATTACGTTTGCGGACATTATTACATTCAATGTAATTATGTAACAGCCTTTGCGCCCTTGCCTTACAGCGCCTTTGCGTGCGCACAGTTTGTGTGTGTAGGCCCGTGGTCATGATAATCCGTCTATGGCTATAAGAGATGGATACACAATCAATTTATAGGTATACATAGGTAGTGACAGACAGATGTGCACACGCTGCTTCATACGTACGCAGCTTCTTGTTGCGTGTGTATGGCGGTAAATCGATGTCAATACAATTAGAGAGACACGCAGCAACGCACGCACGCACACATGATTATTTTGTTGTGCGTGCGTGCGTTGTTATGTGCATATTGTATTTCACGCGTAACAAAAAGCTGCGTAAGTATGAAGCAGCGTGTGCACGTCTGTCTGTCACTGTTTGACAAATGTTGTTAGGCGTTCACACGTACGTGCGCTCGCAGAATCTGATGCTTCGCAGCCGGAAGCTGATCTGCAGCGCGCACACCAGTTCGCGTACATGAACGCCTCACGTAGTTGGCCTTTTCATTTTAACCAACCAGGGGAGGCAGCAGTGAGCCATACTTTGCCTGCCGGAAATTCAAAAGAAGAAGAAGAAGAAGAAGAAGAAGAAGACGAAGAAGAGGAAGAAGAAGACACATTGACACATTGTCAATGCCGGTGCTAACATATCCTCACCTTGTGCTGTGCTGTCTGTAGACGCCAAAAAAGCCTTTGACAGGCTTGAATGGGAATATCTGTGGCATACTCTGGAAATTATGGGCTTTGGTGATAATTCTGTTGGCACGCTTAAAACACTGTACTGTAACCCATCTGCTATGGTCATTACATCTAAACAATGCTCTAGACCTTTTACTATTGAAAGAGGAGCTCGCCAAGGGTGTCCAGTCTCTGCGCTGCTGTTCACATTATCTCTGGAACGCTTAGCACAAAAAATAAGAAACTCAGATGAGGTAAAGCCAATAGCAGCGAGTAGAACTTATCATAAGACCTCTCTGTATGCGGACGATTTATTATTATTTCCCAATGACGTGCCTTTTTCCCTCCCGTGTGTCCAAGTGTCCAAATACACAGAACAACCTTCCAGATCTCCCACAACCCTGTTCATCAGGCATTGGAAGGTCACTGGTGCATTCCGCAAACCGAAAGGCATTATTTTATACGAATATAAACCTGTTGGTGTAACAAAAGCTGCAATGTCTCTTGCCCTCCTAGACAACAGAACCTGCCAATAACCTTTAAGCAAATAAAATTGCTCACAAATTTAGCCAACCCCACATGGTCGATGCAGTCCTCCACACAAGGGAGGGGAAAACAGTCCGGTTTTGTAACACTATTAACTTTACGGAAGTCCAAACAAAATCTGGGCGTGTTAACCGACTTCGGCATGAGTAAACAAGGTGAGGCCCAGGAGGAACAGGATGGCTCTGCCAAGATACTATATATATATATATATATATTATATATATATATATATATATATATATATATATATATATATATATATTATATATTGCGCTTCTCTAGATGAACACGATAGAATTTCTGTTTAATAGGCTTAGAATCTCCAACATCTATGTCATGTTCAATCAGGTGCGTGCAGATAGTTGTATCATTGAATAGACATGCATAATGTTCAATCAAACCCTCTAACTGATTGCGTTTAGCAACCTCCAAATGGCCGAGTAAACCATCCAAATTCTGCTGAATTTTTAAGCCGGCCATAAAGTACAGCATCATCAGGGCCTGACATGTCATCTCTTCCTTGCTCTGCCACAACGGGGGAGAGAGACACAGACACACAAGCAGGATGGACATCATTCAGCTTTAACCTCCTGATTACCGGACTCCTGTATGCGAACATAGTATGGTTTCAACAAATTGACATGGCACAGTTGAGTAGAAGATCTACGATCGGGAGTAGCAATCAGATAGTTCTGGTCAGCCAACTTTTTAACCACAGAGTAAGGGCCAGAAAATGTAGCCTGAAATGGAGATGTTACAATAGGCAAAAGAGCTAGGACCTGATCTCCTGGGAGAAACACATGATTTTCAACCTGCCGATCATAAAGTCATTTCATGTAGCTTTGTGCACCAGCCAACTTGCACTTGGCCACCTCCTGGGCCTTATACAACCTGTACCTAATACCATGTACATATTCAAGCAGGTTCCGCGGTGACTCCGTTTCCCTCCAATTATCCCGTAAAAGAGCCAACGGACCCCGCACCATGTGGCTGAACACAAGATCGTTGGGACTAAACCCTGTACTCTCCTGAACAACAACAGCAACGGAAAGCCCTCTTCCCAGTCACCCTTCAACTGAACACAGTATGCACGCAACATTGCCTTTAGTGTCTGGTGAAAATGTTCCAGAACGCCTTGACTTTGCACGTGATCGGCAGATGCCTGATTGTGCTTCATACACAACTGCTTCAAAATCTTGCAACTACGAAAAACAATTGGGAGGAAAAGTTTGATCCTTCGTCAGATTGTAATTCTGTAACTGTAATTGTGCGCAGCGGATAGGCAGCCGGATATCTTGTGCTCTGGCACTGTCAACAGAAAACAAACTCCTGATCTCGAAGGAGGCAAAGGACCCACACAGTCAATGATGAGATGCTCAAAAGGCTGATTCATAGCTGGTATCGGGAACAAAGGAGCAGGCCTAAGCGTCTGATTAGGCTTGCTAGTAAGTTGGCATGTATGGCATGACTTTATGTAGGCTGACACATCTTTTTTCAATCGGGGCCAAAAAAAAAAAGTGGGAAATCTTCAGCACCAAACTGTGCAACCTGAAAGGCACAACAACTTGGTAAATAGGATCACTATCGAAATTTTCCCACTGAGGCACCCACTTCCTCATCAACACCCCGTTATCAACAAAATAACACTGAGCATGATTTTTCACCTCAACCACAGGGCAAACCTTCTCCAGCAAAGCCTTGAGGGAACCATCACCCTGCTGCTCTTCCACCAACTCACTGCAGGAAACATCAGGACATGGTAAATCACACTGCAGTGGATTGTCAGCCTCTCCCACAGAGCTCCATCAGCCTGTGCGTGCACCATGGCACGCGTCACAGCACATGCTGTAAGTACATCAGGGAACTCCTTCTCGTTTTTATCAGGTTCACTGCTAACTAGGGGTGCCGGAAGCACGATAGGAGGTGGAACATCAGCCCACACTCTACTACCGCATATATCATTACCCAGAATCACTTCGATCCCATCTAGCTTCTAACTGCCTGAATCCGAACATCTACCCTGCTTCCTCTGGTTTGGCACCTGACATGAATAGCCCTTGAGTCAGATACGGCCACCAGCCACACCGGTTAGGGCAGCTCTCCTCTAAATGATCAGTGCACTTGGTATGGTGCTAGGTTGGATTTTAAGGGCTTTTGGTAAACCCTAAGGGACTGTTTGAATTTGGTAGGCTAGAGTAACCTTTAAGAACCTTTAAGATATTTTGCACACTTAACACCTTACTTTCACTTCCATCAAAGAGACATAAAATCAATGTCCACAACTTTAACTTTAACTATATTATGTAGGTTTTATTGCATAGATTTTAGCAAGGGCAAGGCATACAGCGCAACACTTATTTCAATTACTATCAATCATTATTAAAAATCGTTATTGATAGATCGCAATACTGTAACTAACAAACTAATCTTAAAGAGCTGAGGCCTGGTTAGAAATACTTAAATTTAGATGAGATGGAGAGGGTCAGGTCTTTCCATGGCTTGCCTTTCCCTTCTTGCTAAAAGTCAAAGTCCTTGAGGCAAATCACCACCCCGGCTGAGGTCTCGTAACTTCCTCAAAGTCCAAACTTCACGCCAGCAGAGTGAACAAAAGTAATCCAATATCCAAATTGTAATCCACAGCATGTTTGCAAAAATGGTCTGTTTCTGCTGAAGATTTCTCAAAGTCCTTTCTGCGATGTTTAGGTTGCTCACATTCTCCGTCTCAGGTGTTTCTTCAAGGCTTGAGTGAGTGGAAGAACGAAATTTAGTCCGTGCTCCTCAGGTTATATACACTCTTGCTTCGGACACTGGCTTGGTGTTGTGTCCTTATTAGGACATTTTCCCACCATCGCTTCATTCAATGACTAATAGTCCCTTGATGACAGCTAACAATTTCGTAATGATCTAACACCCCTCGGTCACGGTCTGTGCCCATGCCCAAAGTGTGATCAGATTTTGACACTTCCTTTTGCCCTCATGGTGACCTGATCAGTTCTTTAACACATTCCCATGACCTCAGTTCAACACTGTTTCCGATTTTCATTAGATCTCTAAACTTCAGTACATCATGGCATCTTTTTCAATACATGATTTTATCATCAAACACAATCTTACTTTTATGTTTTTAACTGAAACTTGGTTAGACCAGGATAACAGTGCAGCTGTTCACATTGAATCAAGTCCTCCAAATTTCTCTTTCATAAGTGAAACTAGAATGCATAAAAATGGAGGAGGTGTTAGTATTCTGTTTAATGAGTTACTTAAATGCAAGCAGATGTTTTATGGAAGTTTTACTTCTTTTGAATATGTTGCTCTTCCGGTAAACTCATCTTCTCGAGCTATATTTCTAAACATCTACAGGCCACCTAAATACTGCACGTATTTCTTTGATGACCTTGTTGAGTAACTGTCTCTTATCTGCACTGACTTTGACTGTGTGTTAATTGTTGGTGACTTTAACATCCATGTCGTCAAGCCTGAGGACAGATGGACTAAAGAACTGTGCTGTGTCCTTGATAACTTTGAACTCACTCAGCATGTGACACAGCCCACACACAACAGGGGCCACATCCTGGACTTAGTTATTTCAAAGGGTCTGAACATTTCTAAGGTTCTGGTATCTGATGTTGCTCTCTCTGACCATTACTGTGTTTTCTTTGAGAGTGATATATCAGTGCACACCAATGTTCAAACTCAGGTTGTCTCAAAGCGATACATCACTTCAAACGCTGGTGACATATTCGTTGATGTTTTCTCTTCCACACCACCCCTCTCTAGGTTCTCTGTCAATGACCTTGTACTTCATTTCAATTCCAAAATTACAAATGTCATGAATGCTATTGCACCCACTAAAGTGAAGGTGGTCTCTGGTAAGAAAAAATCTCTTTGGAGAAACGCCACGCTTGTCAAGATGGAAAAAAAGGGAATGTCGAAAAGCTGAGCGCAGGTGGCAAAAAACAAATCTCCAGGTTCATTTTGACATTTATAAAGAGAGACTTTACATTTTTAATTTAAAGTCAAGGCAGTCCTTCTTCTCAGACATTATCACCAAGAACAAAAATAATGCTCGTGCCTTGTTTGCTACTGTTGACAGGCTAACAAACCCTCCTGTGCCAGTAGCATCTGAAAATCTGTCTACCAGGGCCTGTAATGAATTTGCATCATTCTTCACTGCCAAAATTCAGAACATTAGACAGGCGGTCAGTGCCACTCTACCAGGTACTGGAGGTGTGTTGTTGTTTTGTCCACCTAAACCCAACTCTAACATCGTGACACAATTTTATCCAATCAGTGACAAAAACCTGCAAGACATTATACAGCATATGAAATCCTCCTCCTGCAGCGTGGATATTTTACCAGCAGGGTTCTTCAAAAAAGTTTCAGACTGCATGATTCCAGATCTGCTACAGATTGTTAACACGTCTCTTCTCTCAGGTGTCTTCCCCCAGGCCATTAAGACTGCAGTCATTGAACCACTCCTGAAGAAGAGAACTCTAGACACATCAGTAATGAATAACTATAGGCCCATTTCAAACCTCCCAATTTTAAGTAAAATAATTGAAAAAGCTGTCTTTCAACAGCTGAACAATTACTTAATAATAAATGGCTGTTTTGATGTTTTCCAATCAGGATTTCGACCACATCCCAGCACTGAGACGGCTCATGTTAAGGTCCTCAACGACATTCATTCAAACACAGACAGCGGAAAAATCTCAGTCTTAGTATTACGGGATCTCAGTGGTGCGTTTGACACAGTCGACCATAAGATACTACTGAACCGACTGGAAAACTGGGTTGGACTCTCTGGTACAACACTAAAGTGGTTTAAATCGTATCTAAATGAGAGAGATTACTTTGTGTCTATTGGTGACTACACATCTGAACGAATGAAAATGGCAAGCGGAGTACCCCAGGGCTCCATTCTGGGGCCTCTACTATTCAACATTTACATGCTCCCTCTCGCTCAGATAATGGAAAACAATGAAGTTTGCTACTGTGGCGGCACGAGGTGCGTGCTCTGGACGGCACTCAGTTATTACGGCATTTCACGCCAAACAACGCCACCCTGGGGGTTTCACCCAGGGACCTTTTTACCCTTTTAAAGGACAACTTGTAATGAAAATAAGGCACTCAGGTCCGTTTCACAATGAGGCAGAGACCACATAACTGGGTACAAAACATTTATTTATTTTAGTTCAAATAGTCTTAAAAATGTATTAAGAAGTCACTCACTGGGGCAAAAATGGGGACCAATCAGGGCTGAGACTTAGTGGGGGGAGATGGGTCCAAAACAAAGGGGATCCCAGGAACACCACACGTGAAGTAAATAACAGTGAAGCAAAATCAACCTAAAAAGTGCAAAACACAAGAGGGACACCGCCACCAGGACACCAATCCACCACCATAGGCTCAGCACCTGAATGGGGGAAATCAGAGGACAGCAGGTGAGAACACCAACATTAAATACAATGAATCAAACAAGAAATCCAAGACTTAATCTTACATCTAAGATTTGACACAACTAAAATAGAATTAAGATTTACATCAAATGAAATTCACCTGCAACCTGCAAAGACCAAAATAACCATAAATCTAACAAATCAGAATTACAGGTTGCAGTGAAACCAATTATTACAAAAGAAAATAAAGAAAAGATCATAAACTACTAATCACAAAGAATGGAATAAATTCTCCCACTGTACTCTCTCAAACACACGCACACACACAAAACAAGTGACAGGGTTGACAGTACACGGTTCAGTATGGGATTGCCGAGCAACGATTAGGCCACGGCAACGCTTAAAGAAAGCCTGGACGAAGGCTAACACTTTTAGCCAGCTGTAGTGAGCAGCCAGGAGCCAGACAGACAGCGTTGAAGCCCCGCAACCTCGGATGCAAATAAAAGTCTGTGTCAGCGCAGTGTGAGGCCAAGCAATGAGTCAAAGCAATAGCTACGTAAAGCAATGCAGCTGTTAGCAGCACGGCAGCTAGCGGTGAGGCAAAGCAGCGAAGCAAAGCAGCGAAGTGAAGCCAAGCAAAGCAAAGCAGCGAAGTGAAGCAAGGCAAAGCAAAGCAGCGAAGTGAAGCAAGGCAAAGCAAAGCAGCGAAGTGAAGCAAGGCAAAGCAAAGCAGCGAAGTGAAGCAAGGCAAAGCAAAGCAGCAGCGATTTCTTGCAGGTTAGCGGTTGCTATGCCGCTACACAGGTGTCTTTAGCCTACAATAAGAGAACAGATATTAGCAACTTACGAGTGGCTGGAGGAGGAAGCTACAGTCACTGTGCTACATACCAGTCAGGCAATCACGGTCGGCACGGTGTGGAGCAACACGATCCGCTACACAGCAACCAGCAGCGGACATTAAGCAGCACACAACCAGCAGCGAGCAACGTGCGGCCAGCAGCAACACCCAAGCGAGCCTGCTAAAATAAAATGACCACCATGAAAACTGGAGAGACAACGTGAGACCAGACTATAGTCGCAACCGGCAGCCTACCTGCAACCAAGTGAAGGCGGAAGTGAAGGGCGCCAGGAAGTCACGTGACCCAGGCTCTGTCAGGCAAGAGGACAACCAGGTGCCCTATGCCTGCCTTTATAAGGTGCTCCCTCACAGTGATTGGCTGGAAAGAGCCACACAGCTGAAACCCATCAAACGCTCCTTCATACTGCTACACTACCATAGTTATGCAGAGGACACACACATTTATATAACCATATCACCAGGGGACTATAATCCCATACATACCCTGAGTAGATGCATTGAACAAATCAATGATTGGATGTGTCAGAGTTTTCTTCAGTTAAACAAAGATAAGACTGAAATAATTGTTTTTGGATCCAAGGAAGAACAACTTAAAGTCTCTACTCAGCTTCAGTCTGTGATGTTGAAAACTACAGACCAAGCCAGAAACCTCGGTGTAATTATGGACTCAGATATGAATTTCAGCAGCCATATTAAGACAGTTACAAAGTCAGCCTACTATCACCTTAAGAATATATCCAGGATAAGAGGGCTTATGTCTCGGCAGGATTTGGAGAAACTTGTTCACGCATTTATCTTCAGCAGACTCGACTACTGTAATGGTGTCCTTACAGGACTCCCTAAAAACTCCATCAGACAGTTGCAGCTGATTCAGAACGCTGCTGCTCGTGTCCTAACAAGAACCAAAAAAGTAGATCACATCACTCCAGTTCTTAGATCTTTACACTGGCTTCCTGTCTATCAAAGAATAGATTTTAAAGTCCTGTTGTTGGTTTATAAAGCATTGAATGGTTTCGGGCCAAAATACACTTCTGATCTGCTGCCGCGTTATGAACCATCCAGACCTCTGAGATCGTCAGGTACCGGTCTGCTTTCAGTCCCCAGAGTCAGAAGTAAACATGGAGAAGCAGCTTTCAGTTACTATGCGCCACATATTTGGAACAAACTCCCTGAAAATTGCAGGTCTGCTCAAACTCTCACCTCTTTTAAATCAAGACTTAAAACATTTCTTTTTGCCACTGCTTTTAATTGAAGCAATTCAAGTCTTTGAACTGCATTATGACTCTGACTCTACAGACTTGTTTCTTTTAAAGCTTCTCTATTTTAGCCTACTTGTTTTGATGTTTGTTTCTTAATGTTTTTACTGGTCTTAAAATGTTATTTTAAATTTTTTTAAATGAAATTTTTTATGTCTTTTAATGTAATTTGTGTGTGCCTGTAAAGCACTTTGAGTTGCCTTGTGTCTGAATTGTGCTATACAAATAAACTTGCCTTGCCTTGCCTTGCCTTGCCTTACACCTTACACCTCCTTTAACTTCTTAAAGCTAATACTTAATTCTCATTCTGATCATCAGAGACAGAGTGACAGACAAAATTTTGGGTGCAGTTCCTCATTTTACACAGGCACACTGAGATGTTGCCATCTCCTCTTCACTTCCTCTTCCAACGTCTCAACCTAATGATTTTAATACCTTTTCTTTTAAATGAATTTATGGCAAACATAATGCAGCAGGCAAAACGTTTCATTTCAGGACTAAGTATAATGTCCCTTTCTTGTATTTGTGTCTGGCAGGAGTGTATGACTCTCAACTTTTCTGATACTGTCTTCCTGTGTGTGTACTGGTATTTATATTAGACAGGAGTAAATGGATCTCAACTATTTTGACACCACCCACTGAGGAACTGTCCCTGTGCCCGCTACCGTGAACAGCAGGAAAAACTCGCTGGTGCGTTAACACTGCCGTCTTAACCTTGCACTCACTTATATACGTTGCAATGCGCTCCAAAATCGAGCTGTTAAACTGTTCCAGTTTAACCAACTCACGCAGAGCATCATATGAGTCAACCTCAGCAGCCACACACCATCGGTCAAAATGAGTGGATAAGTCCCGTACAAACTCCATATGACACTTGTCACCCCTCCTCCAAGTCCTAAACCTCTGGCGATAAGCCTCAGGGACCAGCTCAAACACCTTAAGAATAGCTGATTTTACTGATGCATACTTCCTACACTCACTGCTACTCAAGGATGAATAAGCTTCCTGCACCCTGCCAATTATAACACACTGCAACAATAACGTCCGTGTGGCCTCAGACCACCCCCGACCACTGCCAGACGCTCAAACATTAGAAAAAACGTCTCCGGATCTCGCTCATTAAATTTAGGGACAAGCTTCAAATCCCTAAAATCATTGACAGTAGCAGAATTCACCTGATTTCCCTAAGACACAAAGGGACCATCAGTCAACATGAACATCAGACATTGCTCTCCCCTCACGAACCAACTGCAACTTTTGTCTCTGCAGCTCCAGTTTTACCAATTCAGTTTCCTTCTTAATTTTCTCCAAAGACAATTCCTTCTCTATCTCCACTTTAATGCATAATGCCAGCAACTCCTTCTGCTGCTCAAAAGATAAACCTGGACCAAAACCAATACCCGGGACAGGCGGAAATGAATCGTCACTCGCAGAAGCAATTTCTTACACAGTGCTCAAAACCTTTATTTTAAACAGATGCACTTTCAGATTCGCCCTAACGGCCTCCTGAACCTTTCTGTCACCCACATCAACTTTATAATATTTGACCAACTTAAGTAACTGATCCCTTGAACACTCTCAGTGTTGCTCAGATGGGCTCTCCAAAAATGTCTTAACAATTTCATCCATAGCTATACACTTGCCAGAGAAGAACAGAAAAAAAACAAAGGGCTAGACCCACCTGTGTGCTTTATGGCATACAGCCTCAGTTTGGAGTTTCTCCGCTAGCTATCTGCCTAACCAAAACCTAACTAGGATAACTCCCCCCTAGTCTTCATGAGGCATAGTGGCGGGTAATTACGCACCTAGAGCCCGCTGGCCCGAAAGTAGCAACCAGTAAACTGGGGAAAAGGGGAAACGGATGCTCTCAACCACTGTACCCCAACACTGACAACCCCCCACCGGCGAGTCCCAAAGGGGAGACGCCGCTAAACCTATCAGGAAAAACTCCATCAAAACCATGCACACACTTCTTCCGCTCCAGCAAGGACCCATTATGCATGAATAAAAACAGCCCCAGAACAAACACGCCTGCGCACCAAAGCTCCACACCTCCTCAAATGCAAAAAGCACCATAAATGGAGACACACCTAGCCATCCACTAAGGGACTCCCAAGGGAACCCTGCATCCCTGACATAACTTACCACACAAGATCAATTAACTTCCTTCAATCACTGCCACACACCGCCAATTATCCAAACTCAGATGCCATATTTCCGCGACAACACAGACCAAATGTGGCCACACCACGCACACCCAAGACATACTAAAGTAGGCTAACCTACAAAAAAGGCATCCAAACCCCACAACGATCGGACGAGCCCCCAACTTTGTTACGACTGGCTCCGAGGCTGCAACAAAACATGGATAGTTGACTCTAGATGAAACAAGGCAGTTATGTTTATTGACTATAACGCCAATTAAATGTACAATGGAGTGTGGAAGTGTTGTGGTGGAAATTCTCCTTTGTGAGGTAGAGAGTTGCTAAGCCTCCAAAGAATTTCAGACTTCAGCGTATGAATCAGATCTCGTTTAATAACACGCAGCGTGAAGAAGAAGGCAAGAGCGTTCTCTCCCGAACTCTGAATTGTTACCCATTAAGTACAGGACAGAGAGGAGATTATCTTCATTTTCAACAGTCATAAACATTTTCTTTACAGAATAATGACTCTTTGATATTTGGGTGTATCCTGACTTCCCAGGACAAGGACACTTTGATGTAACAGATGGGACAGCAAATGTCATCTTATCTAAACTTGTGTACCTTCCCAGGTTGTATGTGCTCTCACCTGTGGCTCTTGTGACACCTCAAGCAATGTGACATTCTCCCTTCCTGCCTCTGTCCTTGCAGCACATCTGATCACTAACAGGAAGACTATGTAATTTCTCACAGTGTATGTCAGTGGTGTGGGAGGGTGCTTGTATGCAATGTCAAATGTGAGGTGCCTGTTGTCCAGTGCAGAACAAAACAACAGCAGCAGGGTGTCGATCCTGAGAAAGAGAGAGCGAGGACTTTGAACCAGCAGGCTTAAATCAGCTGCAGAGCCAGGCACAGGTGCTCCCAATCAGCCATCCACTGCAACCTGCAACACACAGACACAGCCACACCCACTACACACAGGACACAGCCAAGGGCTGAGGGCCGTAATACTGACCACAATATTTCCTGATTTATTTAGGATTTTAAAAAAAAATCTGACAGAGTTGATGGAGAGTGTGGACACACTTTGATAGGCAGCATTTAATGAAAATATCATTTAAAATTAACTTTTTGTTACTTTTTTCATATGTTATTGATACTCTTCTTTCAGTTTGACATTGTCACTGCTTGCTGAGGACAGGCTAAATACATGTATTTTCTGGGTACAGAGACTGAATTTTAGCAAATTCTGCTGAAATCTTATTTTAAAACATGAAATTAATGTACTGAGTATATACAATTCCTTTACATTAAACGTTTTTAAGCACTTTTATTTTTATGAATTTATTTAGTGTTAACATAAATAAGACTTTTCTATGAAGGACATGTTTTGTCCCTTATCTCAAGAACCAATGACCTCTTTGTTGGAAATATTTTCAGTTAAATTGTCCTTATCAAATGAAATGTAAATAGTAAACAATGAAAAGAAAGTTATCCCCAAGAAGAATGTTCAAAAGTTGCGCGCAGGTGGTTGAGTGGTTAGATCGCATGCCATATACGCAGCTGACCCCGGTTCGATTCCGGCCGGAGGTCCTTTGCTGCATGTCACATCCCCCTCTCTCTCCCGTATTTCCTATCTGTCTACTGCTTAATAAAGGTGTCTATGCCAGAAAAAATCTTAAAAAAAAAAAAAAAAAAAAAGAATGTTCAAAAGTTGAAATTGATGAGCTATGTTAGGCAAAGTGTGACTGTAGTCATTTCTGTGCAAACATCTCAGGTGGTAGTGAAGTTCTTGATATTGTTTCTGCTTTCAAATGCATTATCACATGTCGCTAAAAGTTTGGGCCAAAAATAAATAAGTAAATAAAGGACAATAATGCTCACAGATGAAAGATTACCAATGATATGAACATCTCTGAGTCTCATTACAACACCATAGTGAAATAAATGTCAAGTAATAAAGCTGCTTCAATCTATAGACATCAGTCATAAACATATTCTTAGGAACTGCTATACTTTATATAGCAATATATAACGTATACTCTCTCTCTCTAGAGAGAGAGAGAGAGAACATTTTAAGTCAGATATTTTACGTGGGCTCAAATATGCAAAAAAAACACTGCATGGTCCTTTAATCCTTGTTCGTATAGGTAATGTTCCTGGAGAATCTAGAGTTTTACCTGGATAAATACACATGTTCCCAAACTGACTCCAGGAACAGAAAATACAGATCTCAATTTTCCACAAAGTATTACACCAAATACAAAACAGTCAGCATAAATGGTTATATTGAATGAAGTCATTAACAGTGTCAGGTGAATCTGAGAGTGTTTCAAAGGGCGTGGAAGCAAGTACATTTTAGAAACTATGTCTTTAAATAGGTAATCATAGGTTAACAAACAATGCTAGTCAAAGATATGATTAGCCTACCATGTTAAATGTCAAATTAAAAGCACATCCTTTGCAGCCCTTCCAGGAACTGTTTTGTTATTCTTTTCCTCCATCAGAAACATAACAAAAAACTTTAAATAGGGCCATTTAACATTAGCAGTGGAAGTACTTTATATAGATTGCTAAGGCCTGCACACGAAATGTATGGTCACATTTAATGTAATTTTGTTATGTTTTTATTTTTGGAGTCTCATTTCGATTAGAGAAATGTGGTAATATGAGCCATAATGGTGAATTATTGTCAGTGGCGGATTTAGTAATTTGGGGGCCCAAGGTGAACTTAGATAGGGGGCCCTCTACATCCTTTCTTTTAACACAAGAAAAGTAGGCCACCCCAAAGGCACCTGTCAGTACGTGCTCTCTAGTGAGTGAGACTATCTGTGTGAGTGAGATTTACATATTTATTAATTACAATATAACAAACAATAGCAATTGCAAAACAATGTATGCAAATAATCATACAACAGTAGTATACAAAGTGTGTATGAGAGGAAGGGATTGAGATGGGGATAAAGTGAAGGTTTGCAAAGATTATGTTCTTGTGTGTCTGTCTGTTTGTGTGTGTGTGTGTGTGTGTGTGTGTGTGTGTTTGAGTGTGAGAGAGAGAGCTGAAAGAGAAAAAGAGAAAGAGAGTGAATGAGATTGCAATTCTGAAATCACAAGAGAAAAAAAACGGGAGTTCCCCCCTCCTTGAAACAGCAAGCAGAGCTGTTCAACACGAAGGTGTTGAAGTGATGTGACTCTGACTGTGACCAGGGAAAATGTCTGCATCCTGAGCACTGAGCACACAGGTGTGGGCACCTTTAATGGGGCGAAGGCAAAACCAGAGTCTGTAATGTACTACAACAACACCAAGTACGGCGTGGACGTACTCCGTCAAAGGCGGTACAGAAGATGGCCAGTGGCGGTCTTCTATAACGTCCTCGACCTAGCTGGGATCAATGCCCGCATCTTGTTCAAGGAGCACCATCAGCAGGAGAGCCCGGAGGAAAGTCCTGCAGCAGCAGAGGAGCTGAGGGCAGAATACATGGAGAGGAAAACGGCCGCGGCAGTCGGCACAAGGTGGGCAGCAGCGGAAGCAACCACCGCAGCAGGAGCAGGCACCGAGGCAGTACCAGTCCGAAAGAGCTGCAAACAGAACTAAACTTTGAACACTTGAAATGCCACAAGCCCGTGTGTGGTACTTGTGCGAGGAGAGCGGAGGTGATCTGTTTAGAATATGACAAGTGATTCCAAAGGCTCTTCATTTGTTTTTGTTTTAGATCAGCTCGTTTCCAGCTTTTTCGATTATTATTATTTATTTTATTATATATTATTAAGTGTTAAAATAAAATGTTTCATAATCAAATAAGTTTTAATTGTTCATTTTCGTGTTCTGAGTTTTCTCTATTAATATCTTGTGTAAATATATGCAATAATTACGGTTTACTATGTGCGATGATATGGATATTGATAAATGTATAATTAAACTTATTAAAAAATATATCATGACACAATGAATGCATTCATCACGCAGTAGGGTATTTACATGAGAGATTATAGAGTTTAAAATCTAGCGGTCATAATGACCATCTACGGCTGTTCTAGTAGTGTTGGAAACCTGGCTCTTCTAGCTAGCTTGTGTGTGTGTGTGCGTGTGTGCAGGCGCGATCTTACCCAGGACCTGTTAATCTTCTCCCTGTTTTTCATCAGCATGTAGTAATTACAGCATGTGAATCGCCAACCATCTTGATTTTTAGGAAAGTCTGTCTCTATCTGAACGGGTCCTTTCTGAGCAACTGCATATCTCCTCTCTGTCATTGAGATCTTTTGGCCACAGTGCCGGGTCATCCTCCAGTAGGTCAACATTATATCGTCAGAAGAAGAAGCGGGGCTTTTTGACCTACTCACCAACAGATCTTCGTTTCCTCCACCAACTTTACTGGGTTGTCTGCACTATCGGGCTGGGGAACATCAGACAGCAGATTGTAGCTCCTCATTTTCGCCACAACATAGGGCTAGCTCCTCAGTCTCTGAGTCTACAACGACTTGTTCCTTGACAATAACGAAAATTATGTGTATCAACCGGTGGTGGCACGGTAAAGAAAAACAAAAAAGTGTTAACTTTGGTAGTGTGGCATTTTTTCTTTTAGTTTCTTCCCGCTTTTTTCCTATTTTTAGACCCGCTTGGCTCATTTTACCAGAACTCGGACTGCATGCCTCTTTTGTAAACAAACCGCAGCACTTCACTTCCTGGTTGCTGTCTTTCGTCTTTTTGCGGTCATGATGACTCATGGAATAGTCCATTACAGTACGAAAGGGGAGGGGGAGCAGATAATACCATTTTGGCATTCTGATGTTTTTTTGTAGTTTTTTTTTTCATTCTCTGTTTAGAAGTACACAATTATAATTTACAAAGACAATGGTGGGGGGCTACTGGCCGGAGGCTCCGGGCCCCTGCTGTTTGGGCAGGGGGCAGCTGGTTGGGGGCCCCTGCAGGTATGGGGGCCCAAGGCTATTGCCTACCTTTGCCTTAATGGTAAAACCGCGCTTGATTATTGTTTCCTGGTAAGAGCACAGAGTTTCTTTATAATACAGCATCTCAGTGCTGCCAGCAGGAGGCAGTGTGGCGCTTTGCTTCTCCCCCATGGACTCTCTTTGCGCGCAGTCTCTCCTTACTTCCTCATTCGGCGCAGCGAAGCCGTACTAAACAGAAGCATCTGTCGCCTGTCTCATTCTTTCTCCTGTTTTACAGGTTTGTGATGGCTTTAAACTTGTATAATGATATACACTTGTTGTTTAACATGTTAACTAACTGAGAATCGATGTTGTAGGAGGAAATCCTTTGTGTCGCGGCTGACCCAAAATGGTGCCAGCTGTAAACTTTTCGTTGAAAACAAAGTTGAGTGAGGTTAAATAAGGGAACATATGAAAACCTAGAAATGCTACATTTCGGAGTAATGTTTTCTGTTAGGTGGTTGTGAACTAATTGGAAACACTAGTTCAGTTAAAGGACTGAATGCAAATGTAATAATGCAGTAGTAAATATCATTTTAATGGAAAATTTGTTTTATTTGAAAGCAAAAGGTTGTACCTGACTTAAGTATTTTATTTATTTTTGATATTGTGGATTTTGTCTTGATAAAGTAATTTTGTAAAAGTGATTACAAAAGACTGAAAAAGATAAGATGAGATTTTGCTTGTTGGCGAATAAAGATTCTGCGGAGCGAAGCCGTACTAAACAGAAGCATCTGTCACCTGTCTCATTCTTTCTCCTGTTTTACAGGAATCTCATCTGTCTATGGGTTCTCAGCCTGAGACCTGTAACACGTACAACTGAGGCATGGTCTCAATTGAAGGTGACAGTGATGGCTGCAATTATCTCCAGCTCTGCCGACCTCACTCTGCAATTTTCTGTGTGGAAAAGTAAGTAGATGCCTGATAGCTACAGTCAGTGCGTTTACATGACACTCAAGAAAAACAAATTGCTGTGTTAGTCCGACTATGATGGGATCTTTAAGATGCATGTATACACCTTAGTCTGACTAAAATCGGACTGGATCGGATTTCTCATAGTCGAATTAAAACACCTAGATTATTCGATTGATAGTTGCATTACTCCTGCATGTAAACGTTCTATCAGATCGGATCGGATTTTGCGTTCTGCGCAGGTGCAAGATTTCTTTCCCGGGGCTGTGCGCCGGAAGTAGAAGGACGGCGACGGCGCCACCTTTCCTCCAAAATCACTGCAAGAAAGAGCGCCATTGTGCCCCTGGTTTGTGTAATTATCATGTACACCATATACAAAGTGTACAAAATGTAGCTTCGTCTCGCTCTTCGTACGCCATCTTTCTCGAATGCCGAGGCAGCTGGTGACGTAAAGAGGTCAGCCGGAGTTGGCTCTGTTACCACTAGTTGAAATGGGTACAGCGCCACCTATCGTACCGGGGTATGACATGTTGCGGCCAATAATCCGATTTTCTCACTGGCATGTATACTCGGACAATTGCAGTTGTCTGATTGAGCAGCATAGTCGAACTACGGCTGTAATCCGACAAAGCTTTGCATGTAAATGTACTGAGTGTGTATCTACCTCAAAAGCTGCCCAGCAGGAAGCCATGCCAAAAACTGCACCACACCTGCACAGGCTTATTCGGACCCCCAGCGAGAGCACAATAGAGAGAGTGGAAGAGCGGAGGAGCTGTCAGAAGTCTGCAGGAGATGAGGATTGAGGGAGAAGCAACAGAGGAAACACAAGCAAGGATGAGAGAGGCTATGATTGCCAGCCAGCATGCTGCCCGTAATTACAATGTTGTGTTCCCTCACTCACTTCCTCCAACTTTCTGTCAGTCCATCAACCATTCACACCTTCATGTCTTACATACTGAAGTGCTCAAGGTTAATGGGAAATTGGGTGCGATTGGCTAAATAAAGAAACATACACACACTATACTTACAGAGGCTAGACTCCTCTGTGGGCTTAAAAAGTAATGACTCATTCAGACAGCATTATTAGTCAGTCACTGTGACAGTATCTATACATTTCTTTGAAACCAAAGAACCATGTACAATGGAAATATTGTTATATTTCCCGACTGATATAAACATAAGAAGGAAATATTGTCATTAACAAAGATTAGAGAGGGAAAAAATATGAAGAAATGGTCCTGAACTGGATTAGAACCCAGGGTAGTTTTGACTTCTCCAGTGCTTTCAACACCATCCGTCCAGCTCTACTGGTTGAGAAGATGGCTGCCATGCAGGTTGATGCCCCCATCGTGTCCTGGATTGTGGATTACAATTACGATTGGATTACGATTGTGGAACACTGGGGCCCCACAGGGGCCTGTCCTCTCTCCCTTCCTCTTCACCCTATACACCTCTGACTTCAACTATTGCACTGACTCCTGCCACCTTCAGAAGTTTTCTGATGATTCAGCAATAGTTGGCTGCATCGAGAAGGGTGATGAGAATGAATACAGGACTGCTGTGGATAACTTTGTCACTTGGAGTGAACGGAATCATCTGCAGCTCAACGTGACAAAAACAAAGGAGCTCATAGTGGATCTGAGGAGGGTGAACACACCAGTGACCCCTGTTTCCATCCATGGGGTCCCTGTGGACACTGTTGAGGAATATAAATATCTGGGGGTGTACTTTAATAATAAGCTGGACTGGACAAGAAATACTGAGGCGGTCTACAAAAAGGGCCAAAGTCGACTCTTTTTCCTCAGGAGGCTGAGGTCCTTTAACATCTGCCGACGATGCTGAGGATGTTCTATGAGTCTGTTGTGGCCAGTGCAATCTCTTAGCTGTCACATGCTGGGGCAGTGGGCTGAAGGTAGCAGATAACAACAGACTACACCAACTGATCAGGAGGGCTGGTGATGTCGTGGGGGAGGAGCTGGACACTCTGATGACTGTGGCAGAGAGGAGGATGCTGTTCAAGCTTAAGTCCATCTTGGATAATGTCAAACACCCCTCTCTATGACACACTGTCCCAGCAGAGGAGCACATTCAGTGGAAGACTCCTCTCACCCAGATGCACCACTGAGCGCCACAGGAAATCATTCCTGTCTGTGGTCATTAAACTTTATAACGCCTCCCTAAGAGAGTCAGACACCCCTCCCTCTGTAACCTGACTCAAACATGGACAGTCATTTCTTTTTTGTACTTCTTGCACATTATTTAACTGTATATTTGATATTTTATGTATATATATATATATATATATATATGTATATATAAATAACATAACATATATATATGTTATTTTATTTTATTTATATTTGATTTATATTTATGTTTATATTTATATTTATATTTTGCTCTTAATAGATGTTGCTTGTATAATATATGTTATTTGTATATCTGGAGCTTGTAACAAAAATAATTTCCCCCTAGGATTATTAAAGTATTTCTGATTCTGATTCTGATTATTGCAGTTTCCCCACAGTATGCCTCAACTATGTGTAACAGTTTCAGTTTAAAGCTACTCAAAATGCTAACATAAATAATTGATCAAATGAATGTCATTTAATGTTATGTAATTTATAGTACACTGCTCAAGAACATTAAGGGAAAACTTTATCTTCACAGTATAACACCAAGGCAGTCAAAATTCATGGATATAAATTTGTCCATTTTGGGGAGTACAAGTGATTGTGAATCAATTTCACTTGCTTTGGTGCAAATGAAAGTGACAACAGGTGCAAATGTGGCATACAGAGCCATCAGTGGTACATTATTATTATTTACATTTAACATTTAACATGAATTCCATTTAGCACAGCTCATGTTCAGAGTGTGGTGAAAATTGTCTGTGTGTTTTATGTTGAGAAAAGGTTGGTTTATTGTTTGAAAAATGTAGTGTTATCTAGCAGTATGCAGTGTCTAACCCCGACCAGCAGAGGGCACGTTCGCTACACTGTGGGTGTTCAGGAATAAGGGCAGTCTCGCGTGAATACGTTCAGAGAATGAGAACACACACTTGAGTGTGAAGTTACTGTGTGTGTGTGGCGAACTGTGACGATAAAATACATATTTTTGCTCTTTGCAGGTAAGAAGGGAGAGTTAGAATTGTGTAATGGATGGGTGAATATGTTATGTCGTAGTTTATGATCCCGGTTGGGTTTTATGTGGGATTGTTTATGAACGTTACTTGGTCAGTACTGAAAATGGTTAGCTAGTAGTTAGCACTGGTTGCCTAGCTACCTCGAGCGAGCGTGAGGCTGGAGAGTAGAACTATGAGCCGGTCTAAAGAGCCCGGACTGCTCGTGTCTAGTTCATAGATAAATAGGTTAAAATAGAAACATGATTGATTTGATTAATTTGACAATGTTTAGACATGATTGGCTGACTGTGTATTTGTGTATTAAGTTGATACCGAATGTACATGATGAAACTGGTCTGAAATAGCGATACAGCAGACATGATTTATTGTTTGGATGTTGGTGCAGATGTTCATGATTTTTTCTGTGTTAGAATATTGAATACGTTCAGAGAATGAGAACACACACTTGAGTGCGACGTTACTGTGTGTGTGTGGCGAACTGTGACAATAAAATACATATTTTTGGTCTTTGCAGAACAAAATAAAAGACTTTCAAATTAAATGTGTAGAGGAGGGCAGCTTCACTCTGTACCACGCTACAGGAAAGTAAGACAATCCACAAAAATTGAATGGTTTTGCATGTGGTGGCCACAGACAATTGCTCTCTTTGTTATCCTTCCTTACTGATTTTTCTCTAGTTTTATATTCTGCTAATACCCTTGGCACTACTGGTAGCATGATAGATAGATAGATAGATAGATAGATAGATAGATATACTTTATTGATCCTAAGCTTGGAAATTATGGTGTAGCAGCAGCATTACACACAGAGACAACAACCACACAGAGACAACAACAACACAATGAAATAAGAGGGACAACCTAGACATATTAAATAGCAATAGAAAAAAGTAATATACAAAAATGTACAAAATGTATAAAAAGTGTATAAATACGCAGAGTAACTGTAGTGCCAGATAAAAGTATAAGGTGCGGCGAACAGATTGCACAAAACCAAAGTGTGTATAGACTTTGTGTTATGACCAGAGTGTTAGTTGTTATTGTACAGTGTGATGCATGTGGCAGGAAAGATTTCCTGTATCTGTGCCTTCGACAGTGGAGCTGCAGCAGTCTGTGAGAGAAGGTGCTCTGCTGTCTGTCTACTGTGTGATGGAGAGGGTGCTGATCATTGTCTATGATGGATAACAGTTTATTCAGCGTTCTCCTCTCAACCACGGTCTCAAAAGACTCCAACCTGAGACCAAGTTCAGAGCCAGCCTTCTTGATGATTTTATCAAGTCTGTTAGTGTCGCCGGCTCTGATGCTGCTGCCCCAACACACAGCAGCAAAGAAAATGATGCTGGAAACAAGAGACTGGTGAAAGATCTCGAACATCTTGCTGCACAGGTTGAAGGATCTCAGCTTCCTCAGGAAATAGAGTCTGCTCATCCCCTTCTTGTACACAGCTTCGGTATTAGATTTCCAGTCCAGTCTGTTGTCAATCACCACTCCCAGGTATCTGTAGTCCTCCACCTCTTCCACCACCTCCCCTCTGATCCGTAGTGGCTGTGAAGGCATCTTCTTCCTCCTCAAGTCGATCACCATCTCTCTGGTCTTGTCGACATTCAGCCTCAGGTGATTCTGTTGGGACCGCTCTTCAAATCCGTCTACCAGTGTCCTGTACTCTCCCTCCTCTCCCTCTCTTATACACCCTACAATAGCTGAGTCGTCAGAAAACTTCTGCAGGTGACATGACTCAGAGTTGTGCTGAAAGTCAGTGGTATATAAGGTGAAGAGGAAGGGCGAAAGCACAGTTCCCTGTGGAGCTCCTTTATAACTGACCACCACATCAGACAGAACACTGCCCATACGGACAAACTGTGGCCTGCCTGTCAAGTAGTCAGTAATCCAGGAGATCATTGTGTCATCAACTCACACCTCATCACCTGCAGCTTCCCACCCAGTAGCAGAGGTTGAATGGTGGTAAAAGCACTGGAGAAATCAAAGAATGTGATCCTCACAGTGCCTCCTCCACCATCCAGATGCATATGGGCTCGTTGCAGCAGGTAGATGACAGCGTCATCGACTCCTAAATGGGGCTGATAGGCAAATTGCAAAGGGTCCAGAAACGTCCTGACCTTTGGCCTCAGCTGGGCTAAAACCAGTCTCTCAGTGGCAGTACCAGCAGTGCAATCAGGTTGTGCAGGTTGTCCAGCTCCTCCAGGTCAGCACATTCACACTTGTGATCGGAAGAACGGTTCACTGTGATAGGCCTTTACACGAGGAGAGCTGGACAGGGCCCTGGGAGGGCATCATCTCATGAGTTGCCGTGAAAAAATTCACGCAAGGTCGATGATTTACATTTTTTACTTGTGTGATTTTGAATCCAGCCCTGAATGGGTTGATGATTTTGGTTTCAATTGACCTTTGATACATCATTTTGTTACAACAAATTATACAATTTACATCAATAAAGATTTCCAACTTGAATCTTTTGTTCATCCTGATCTAATGTGATCTGTGATGTGTGATTAAAGTCTTCCCTTAATTTTGTTGAGCAGTGTATCTGCACAACAAAATTTAAACAAAATGAATATGACCTAAATACAATTTCTAACCATATCTGCAACTTCTTAGAGCGTTTGTAGTGTCCTTCAGCTCATTATTTTGGTTTCAAGGCAAGCAACTTTAACTGTTTTAGTTCACTTTCACCATTTTTAGTCTATAAGTCCTATGGATGCTACTAGCCCAAGACCAAAAGGGAGACAAATAAAGTAAGCAGGTAGCTAGTAAATATAGCAGCAACATAGAATACTTAGCAGCTATAAAGCCAGATAGCTGTTGGAGACCGAAACAGAGCTCAAAGGATAGTGAATGGACTCACCTGTCAGGTAAGCCATCCATCCAAAAAAGACAACTCCAAATGGCTGTTGGCCATCGTATTTGCAGCTTTACTAAAGTAATTTAACCACCCCCCTCAGCTCTAACCAGTGTTTGGGGTTACTATTCCCAAATCAAAGCTGCAATCAGCGATTAACAGGCCCTCGCAGTCGATGCGCGATGGGGCATGCTGCCGTCAGGGTGTGCCATGTGTGCCAGGAGTGACAGGAGTGACGTAGGTGAAAGCTTTAAATGAGTTTTGTCCACAGATGCTACTTGCAAAGTTTGGTGCAAATCGGTCAAATAGCCTAGGAGGAGTTGGAAAAAGTAATTTTATAATTTTTTCACAGAGCCTTAGTGGCTCATGGGGAAGTAGTCACCTGAGTTTCATGTCATTCGGACAGACCAATGTAGAGATATCCAACATTTCGCGTTTTGAGCAAAATGTACAGGAAGTTGTTATTTAATAACTTCAGTATTGTTTGGAATACCAAAATTATTTAAATAACTTTTTGTCAGGAGAGTCCACATATGCTGTGTGCAAAGTTTGGTGCAAATCGGCTTGGAGGAGTTCAAAAAAGTAGGTTTGTGACATTTCACGAATTTGCGGAAAAAAAATGGTAGGCGGAAATGGGCGTGGCCTGTATGGGGAGATTCAGCACAATTCAGTGAATGCGTGGATATTTTGAATGTGCGACAAAGAGTTATAAGCCTTAACGCATGAGGACGGCAATAGATTATGAAATTTTTCGGAAGGTGTGACATATATTCCAAGTTTGGTAAGTTTTGGGGTATGGTCAGGCAGTGAAAAATGCGATCATTTGGGAGGAAAAAGTCGTCATTTGAAAAACAATAGGGACCTCGAGTTGGATTTTTTGTAGGTGCTAACATGACACACATGTCTGATATAATATATATATATTATAATAGCAGGGTGATCAATGATTAGTTTCCAACAAGCCATTCATGGGACTATGTGTGTGTGTTTATCCGAACACGTGTGTGACAGGTTGTCACCCTCCCTGCCACTATATGGCACTGTGCCAACTTACTGGTGACGCGATCTCCGCTCTTTGCAGTGCAAGTGGCTGCTGGAGCTGTTGGGAGATGCATTGCTCCGCCAGAAGCCCTTACTGGATGCGCTTACCTGTCCCTTTCAGTAAGTCCACTATTGTCTGCCGTCCAGCGGCACTGTCACTCAGTTCCCAGCTGATTATTTTCTTGTGTTCTGGTGTAGCTGTGTGATTGACCCGCAGCACAAGCCATTATTCCTGGGGTCGCTGTAGCTTTGCGGAGTGGTATGTATGAGTTTATTTTTCTAGAAATGTTGTTTTTAATTATATTTGTGCGCTAAATTATAGTTTGTGCCTTTCTTGTAGAGGCCATGGTAAATGGTTGGCCTGTGTTCAGCCACTTTTCCCTGGATCCATGCTGCTGTTTTAGCTCTGCTTAAATTTCTGATGTCTTTGGCTCTTGCAGTGACTGTCAGTCTGTTAATATTCAGCCGTTGTGGCTCCCCCATGAACGTGTCCTGTGTCGCCACTTTTGCCGTGGGTGGCCTGGATCCTCAGCGTATTGTCACCTCTCTGATATGGCTGCCCACTTCTGAGCTGTTTAAAGGGCATTCCACTGTTCTTAACTGATTTCATGTGTTAATGAATGAATAATTAGTTTCTTTTTTGTTATTTAGTGTTTTGTATTTCGGTATTTTGTTTTTACTGTGTTTTGCCACACTAGCTCTGTGTAGCACCCTTATGCATGTTTTTACTTGTTTTTTTGTGTTTTGGTTAGGCGCTTCAGGCCCGAGGCGGCACTTTAGTCCATGGTGGTGGTTCCCTTCACGAGTGTCCAGCAGTGTGTGTGTGTGAGTGCAGTGTCACAGGTGTTATAATTTACAGACCTTCCTACTTCCTACTCTCTGCTCCTGCAGGGTGCTAATTTTATGTGAATATTATTATAGGTAAATGGTGTGTGGGTGTGTGTGTGTAGTTGTGTGTGTGTGTGTGTGTGTGTGTGTGTGTGTGTGTGTGTGTGTGTGTGAACTTTTTATTCTTATTGCTGATTTACTTATTTTTGTTAAATAAAGTGTGCTCTCTTTAATTTGAAAAACGTCTCTCCCCCCGTGGTATCATCGAACCTGTGTGACCTTGTTCATTAAAAGTTAGCTTAGAATTTCCTGGGGGTGAAATTACCCCAGGTGGCGTTGTTGCAACACTGTAGCTCCCCTTCCACCACGCCACATGTGCATGTGTGTGTGTAAGAGTGGGTTAGTGGAGAGAGAGAGGGCTTACGCTTGGAGCTCACAAAGAGGGAGAACAGCTGTGGAGACACAATACTCGCCTTCCTATCACTCATCGGTAAACAAACTAAGGTTTGATTCACCATCTGCTGATCCTGGATAGAAACGTGGCTTATAGTATGCTCACACAGCAGTAAAGCTAACACTTTAGCTCTACAGAGTTGAGAGGCTGGAATCAATTTGTGATGAGCACTAAGAAAAGCAAGCAACAGTGTAAAACAAGCAGCAAAAAGGACTTGGCGGTCTAAAACAAAGTAGCTAAAAAGCATACAATACATGCTAATTGCTTGTATCTGTCTGGGTACTAATTAAGCCTCCTTTGTAAAAGCATATCTTCTTAAACTTAAGGCATTGCAGCGTCCTGCGATGGCTGTTCAAACAGAAGAGTCAACATTGTCAAAGAAAACAGGCCAAAGCGGGCGATATCTGAGGGAAAACCTCCTTTTGCAGGGATAAGAGACTGGGATTGTGCAGCGTGTTTGGTAAACACATGGCAATCTTGGCTCGTCCAGCAAGATGAAAGACTGCAGCCTAGGTGGGTAAACTCCAAATCTTTGTTTGCTCCCTTTTAGTAACAGCTGCACAGACAAACGATGCTTTCAGCAAGACTTTAAAATGGGACTGCTGTGAAATGGCCGTGCAGCTGTTTTTATCTTCTCTGTGTATCCGGTCACTCCCTGCTGGAAAAACCAGCATAGACCAGCACTAAAACACGCTGGTCATGTTGGTGAGACCAGCATATATTGTGTGGGAATTTTCAAACCTGGGGGGACCGTGACTGTCTGCGCCACCTACTGGACATTACTGGACTAATAATGCTGTCTGACTGTCATTTTTTAAAGCCCACAGAAGAGTCTGGCCTCTGTATGTGTTGTGTGTGTATGTGTCTTACCTTTGTTTACCTGGGTGTGTTACAACCAGGTACCCTGACTGCAACACAACAATGACCAAAGTCAACAGGAGAACGTATCTAGGGAATTTATTTACAAAAACAATGATATTAAACAGGGAATTTAAAGGAAATCAAGAATGTGAAAAACATAACAAAAGCAGGAAAATGGCAGGCGCAACAATTGGCATGGAGGCCCCGCTGGAATGAGAGAGCCCGAACACTGCAGGAAGACCTGCTCTTATAGGTAGAGGCTCCACCCCATGATTAGTAGTCACACCTGAAACACATTAGGGAGAGGCAGAGAACTCAAGCAGCCAAAAGAAAATACAACCAGGGAGAACTACACCACCCAGAGGTGGAAGAGGACGTAACAGGGTGTGTTAGTGCAAGGAGGCTGTGTAGCACCCTATAATGTAATAATTTCCTGAAAATGTAATAACACCTGAAAATGTAATAAAATTTGCACTTAACTCGATCGAAAATGTAATAAAACCCAATAATGTAATAACTTCAACAATAATGTAATAAAATATCCTGACTGATATTGTAATAACATTTTTACCAATAATGTAAAACCTTATTACATTATTGGGAATTTATTACATTTTCAGGTGGGTTTTTTTAAAAACTGATCATGTAATACTCGACAGATAATGTAATATATATGTTAATTTTCAGTCCAGAGTTCTACATTTTGAGTTATGAGAATCTAAGAATCTTATATACACTGGATTTGAAACAGCAGAATGATTATTGCTCATTGAATTGTAGACCTTGAGTACCACACAGCCATATGCACATGTGCAAATAATCAGGGACATGCAACTACATCCTGGTCCTACTGAGTGGGTGATGGATTTACCTCCTTGGGAGACCAGAATTCCAGCTCAGATATAAGCTTCTGAGCAGCACTGGAGACCCCAGGTAACTCTTTCCTAAATGTACTTCTTCACTTCACAGATTTCCAACAAATCACTACCTCATGAAAACAACCACGAACCAACAAAACACCTTTCAGTAACACTTCATTCATAACACCTGCATACACATTACATGACATATACCACTTTTAATGTCAAATTGACATCTTACTCTATGTCAAGTAACATAGTGGTCAGCTGACATACTGTCATACTGATAGTATATTATGAGATTTAGCTGTATAAATAAAGGTTAAACAAAAATGTCAGCATCAAAATGACAAAACTTGATGACAACTGACATGGTTACTCCTTTTTGGGGTTTATACAGGGTTTCTGAAGTTGTATGTTGTTTCTATGATAGTACAATTTTTTGTGGTGAAAGTAATTGTCTAAAGGTCTTATATCCATTTAAATCCCGTTTTATTGACATGACATCATTTCTGCAATGCTATCTGCTGGTAATGTCAGTAACATGTTTAAATCGGATTTTCCATTATACAGTCACTAGTTTTGTTATAAAAATTATGCTTTTGATATGTTAATTAATCTCGGACGCCGGCATCCTGGCCACTAGAGGGCCTGCAAGGGAGAACACGATCAGGGTCTCTTTCAGTGGTGGCTAGGGATGCGCATCGTTAACCGGTTTCGTTTGGGAACCGGTTCTGAGTCAAGTGATTCTTTGGAATCGCTAACAAAAACCCTTTACAATCCCGCTATCGATTTTTCCCGGGCTGCGCCGCCACTGTAAACAAACGTACCCTACTCGCAAATTTGCGATGACGTCAAGCACACAAACTGCTGCAGAGGTGAGCTGAGCTGCTACATGCGATGCTCTGTGGACAAATGTCGTCCCGGCAAAAACGTTCCAAAGTCTGACTGCATTTCACAAAGAAGGACGACACCTCGGGGATAGTACTTGTAATACCTGAGGGATCTGCGCGCCAAAGGCAGTAATACAACTAATATGTCAAAGCATTTGGCCACACAACACCACATTAAACTCCAGCAATGCCGTGTGTTTGACGCACTTAGCAGCACCAGTGCTAGCACTAGCACAGCAGGTAAAATTAAACAACTGGCTAACGTCGTGTGATAATGATACAAATGAGGTATATTTAATCAGCTCGGCCCTGCCTGTTCCTTGTTTGTTGTTCCTCTTGTTCCTCTATGGGATTATCCTTAGCCAATAGCCACTTGACTTGTGGACTCATCTTACTCATTTGAGTATTGTTTATTTGTTTATTGAGGACTCATTTGAGTATTGTTTATTCTCAGCAGTGAATAATTAAGATTTATATTAATAAACCAGGTTGTATTCTTTTCTGTACTCATTTACAACTTGTTTTTCAGCCTATTTGGGAATCGTTAAGAGAATCGATAAAAAAACGGATCGATAACCAGGAATTGATAAAGCATCGGAATCGCTAAATCCTTATGAATATACATCCCTAGTGGTGGCTAGCTGAAAATATGTCCAGCAGCATTGAAGCTTTGTCCCTTTATATGATCACTTAAATAAGTAAGTAAGTGAGTATGCAATGTCTCTGCATCAATACCTTCAGATTTCTGTAGGATACCAGAAAAAGTTTGATAATGGTAGGATAATGGTAGGCTTTAGACTAGTTTTTATTGACCATGTGGCTACATGCTAGTTTTTACTGATGCTAACTTTTTGACACTTTAGCCAAGGCTTGGCTACTTTTTTAAATAGCTTAAGATGTCTATCAGTTTGATAGACTATGATGATAGTGGTAGGCTACAGGCTAGATTTTTGTTATCGACCACATGTTACATGCTGATAGGAAGTTAATTAAAGGTTGAATTATGGAGAATGTTTATTAACCCTTAGGAGTCTGGGGTATAGTTGGCCGTTTTTGACTACTTTTGATTTTATCATTATATTTCACCTTAAAAACTATTTACCTGACTTCCGGTTTGGGTGAACATGTGACAGCAGCGTTGTCTCAGGCTCCCGCAGCGATAACTTTGAAAACTCACTTTTTTCTCAAATCCCCAACCAACTGAGAGTGGAAGAACTTACAGCAGAACCTTGAATACCCTAGAGAAATGTCAAAAGCAACAAAAGCGTTTAAAAAGACCGAGGCAGACGCCTCTCCTGTGGGCAGCAGCACCACGCTAACTACCATAGCTAATATGCTAGAAGACCACAGAGCTAGCATCACAGCCGACTTCAAGGCATCATTCGCTGCTTTGGAATTGAGACTCAACAAGATGCAGACACCGATAACAGAACATGGTCAGCGAATGGACTCATTAGAATCCCACGCTGAGCTGCAAGCCCAACGAATTCAAGCACTGGAGGAGAGGTGTGTGGCATTAGCGGATAGCAACACTAAGCTAAGAACGAAGACTATCGACCTTGAGAGCCGCAGCCGTAGAAATAATATCAGGATAATCGGCCTCCCAGAATCAATCGAGGGACCCAGGCACAAGCTTTTTTGCCGATCTCCTGGCTGAAGTACTCGGTGACCAGATTCTTCAAACCCCTCCTGAATTGGACCGAGCGCATAGAGCGCTGACCGCTAAACCACAACCCGGCTCACGGCCCAGACCGGTAATACTTCGCCTTCACAGCTATCAGACCAAAGAGCTGATCTTTCGGGAGGCTCGTAAGAGACGCGGGAAACTTCAGTACTAGGGGTCACCAATCCAGATCTTTGAGGACTACACATCAGAAGTCGCCGGGGAACGAGCTAAATATCGGACAGTGATGGCCGACCTCTACAACCTCGCTCTTCGGCCAGCGCTTCTCTTCCCGGCCCGCTTGCAGATTACTCTGGAGAGCGGAGCGAAGAAGAGATTCTCATCTCCCGAGGAAGCCACCACCTTCGCGGCCAAATATCAACAGGCCCCGAGGCCCGATCAGCTTATCGGCTATTTTGCCCACAGCTAATGCGGACCATGCTAACTTAACTTCATTACAGGAGTAGCGGTTTTCGTATTGGTAAGTCTTAAGATTAGGACGGGAGCCTGCTGAGCCTTAGCACTCATCATCTTTACAAGGACGATATGCTAAGTTACTGACTGTTTATTTCAAAGGGACTCAAGGACTGGTTGGACACTGTAAGGCCCAGGCTTGATATTTACCATTTAACTGCTGTGCTGTGCTAGCCCTGGGGCTACACTCCACTTATTTCTAATTTAAAGTTGATTAAAGAATATAATAGCTTGTACTATTTTATTTCATATTGTTTAGGTTAAAAGGTTGTCAAGCTACTACACGGTTGAAACTAGTATTATGATGAAAGGAGGACTAACTGCAGTTCACTTAATGTTTAATTCTAAGTGATTAATACCCTGTATTTTATTTTTATTCTACATTTACTTTTTTTTTAAGCTCTCTTTTAAAAATGTGTATTTTATATTAATCACTTTGTTACTTCTGAACCACTCCTAGAATTCAATCTATCTTGATATCTACTCATACTACACAAGCGTTATCAAAATGTGTTCAAGGTTCAAGTTCATGACTATAGGGGTCCCAATTGTTTTTTTTTTTTTTTCTGTTCTTTTAAGCTGCGAGAGCTGGGACAAGTAGAAGAAAAGAGGAAAGACAACGCAGAAAGGGAAGCATAATTTCTCGGGTTTAGGTTCGATGAGTGGGACAGGGGAGAGGGGATGGGGAAGGATGTCTTCACCTGTTTTTGTCTACTTTGAGTTTTGTGCTATGTGTGTATTCATTTTGCATTGTGCTGTTTATGTACAGAGGATTTCACTCGCTTTTCGCTGCTTGCTCCTTGAGTTATACCTGATAATCCTACTGCCGGACGCTGAACCATGGCTAATGTAACCAAAGGGGGTGCCGCAGGCGGATGGGCTGCGAGGGTTATTTCACTAACAGTGGTGGGCTAAACACTGCAATCAAACATACAAAAGTTATGACACACATCAGAAACCTAAATGCGGACATAATGTTTCTTCAGGTGACGCACTTATGCAACTCTGACCATAGAAAATTAAACAGACCTTGGATTGATCAAACTTTCCACTCTCAATTCAATGTAAAAACAAGGGGCTAATCCATACCAATCCAGAAAAATGTTCACTTCACCTCAGATAAAGTAATGACAGATTCAAATGGTCGCTATGTTATTGTTACTGGTGCATTATATGAAAAGCAGGTAATCCTGGTATCCGTCTATGCTCCCAACTGGGACGATCATAACTTTGTGAGCTCATTATTTGCTTCCATTCCAGATTTAGATTCTCACCTTCTGATAATGGGAGGAGACATGAACTGTGTGATCGATTCAACACAGGTCTAGCCTACGGTTAACTGCACCCATGAAAATGTCCCAGGCTCTTTCCACATTTATGAGTCAGTATGGATTGGTGGACCCATGGTGATTTTCACTTCCCCTCGTAAGACAATACTCTTTTTTCTCCCATGCACATCGCTCATTCTCGCGCATAGACTACTTCTTGATAGATAAAAAACGTATTCCAGCGATTGACTCCACCCAGTATTTACCCATAACTATGTCGGATCATGCCACGGTAATATTAGATCTTCACTTTAGTATGAAGCCAAAAGGATTCAGACATTGGAGGCTAGATCCCCTCTTGCTGGCAGATGCTAACTTTTGCAAGCAGATTTCCGAATCGATCACTTTCTTCTGTGAAACTAATAAAAATGATGAAATCTCCCTGTCCATATTATGGGATACTCTCAAAGCCTACATAAGGGGTAAAATTATCTCTTTCACCTCTCATACTAATAAATTACGCAGAGCTCGGCAGAAAGTGCTGGAGGAAGCCACTGCAGATCTAGATAGCTCACTCTCGTCCGCAAATACACCGGACTTATATAAAGAAGGAATAAGGCTCCAAACGGAACTGGATCTCCTTCTTACTTCTGAAGCTGAACAGCTTCTCCTTCGCTCTAGGGGGATGGTGTACGAACACGGTGACAAAGCTGGACGCCTCTTGGCTCGTCAGCTGAAGGCAAGAACAGCATCGAATCAAATTACTCAGATAACAGACGAATCAGGCTCAATAACTTCTGACCCAGACAACATAAATAATACTTTTAGATCATTCTTCTCCCAACTGTATGCCTCAGAGTCCCTCACAGATGAAAACCAACTAAATAACTTTTTTGACAGATTGGACTTACCTAAAATGTCACCTGAGGACAATTTAAGACTAGACGCCGCTCTTGCTCTCTCAGAAATTAAAGAAGCGATACAATCAATGAACAGTGGTAAATCCCCAGGCCCCGACGGATACCCGGTGGAGTTCTATAAAAAATTCTCAGATCAGTTAGCTCCACTATTACTCGAAATGTTTAACCACTCATTTAAACAAGGTACCCTGCCACCAACCCTTATGCAAGCTTCCATCTCCCTAATTTATAAGAAGGGTAAAGACCCAATGAGCTGCGCATCCTACCGACCAATATCACTCCTCCCGGTAGATGTTAAAATACTAACAAAAATCTTAGCTCGACGATTGGAATCTGTCATGCCCCTGATCATTTCAGAGGACCAGACGGGATTTATAGGGGGAAGACACTCATACTCCAACATAAGAAGGCTTCTCTGGGTCATCCTCTCACCATCTTCCTCTAACGTACCAGAGGTAATAATATCTCTCGACGCCGAGAAGGCCTTCGACAGGGTGGAGTGGGCCTATCTCCTCTTTTCCCTGAGACAGTTTGGTTTTAACACTAACTTAATTTCATGGATCAGATTACTCTACTCCTCTCCCTGTGCCTCAGTCTGTACAAACAACCAACGTTCTACTCCGTTCCCACTTTTTCGGGGAACACAATAGGGGTGTCCGCTATCCCCGTTATTATTTGCATTAGCGATTGAACCATTATCAGCTGCTCTAAAAATGGAGGAGGGATTTGGGGGGATTGAAAGATGGGGCATAAAACACCAGGTTTCATTATATGCAGATGATCTGCTTCTCTATGTAAGTGATCCTTTGTCAAGCATCCCACGTATCATGACATTATTAAAGTCCTTCGGTGATCTATCTGGATATAAGCTAAACGTCTCTAAAAGCGAATACTTCCCAATCAATCAATTGGCTGTAGACTTATCACCATTAACTATACCCTTTAAAATAGCCAACACAGGATTTAAATATCTTGGCATTACAATTACACGATCCTTGCAAACAATGCAAGAGCAAAATCTTACTTCATTAACAACAACGGTTAAGTCCGATTTACAAAGATGGAATTACCTACCGCTGTCACTAGCCGGTAGGATACAAATTGTAAAAATGAATGTGCTACCTAGATACTTGTATGTTTTTCAATGTCTGCCCATCTTCCTTCCCAAATCCTTTTTCACAGCTATAAATTACATTATTTCATCATTCATCTGGGCTGGCAAACGGCCAAGGGCAAGCTCTACACTGCTTTGTAGGGAGAGATCGGCTGGGGGACTGGGTCTACCCAATCTAATTGGCTATTATTGGGCAGCCAATGTGCATAAGATATTATCTTGGTTTACTTCCCCTCAATCTATTTGGTGCCAGAGTGAGTCAGCATCCTGCTCTTCGTCGCTGCTAGCTTTAACATGTGGTACCTTACCCATTTCCCCGTCAAGTTTTACCTCTAATCCGGTTGTTGTAGGAACACTAAAAATTCGCTCACAAATAAGACGCCATTTCGGATGGCTCACCCTTCCTCTAGCAACTCCTATTTGCAATAACCACCTGTTCATTCCAGCCAAAATTGACCCTCGATTCTCCGTTTTAGAAAACAAAGGGCTACGTAGTTTGGGAGACTTGTACATTGATGGTATATTTGCGAGCTTCAACCAATTACTCTCTACCTTTAATCTACATAAATCAGACTTTTTCTGGTACTTTCAGCTGCAGGACTTTGTAAAATCACACGCTACGTCATTCCCACAGACACCAACACCCAGCGGGATGGATCTGGCCCTCGAGGCTAAAACCCTGTCAAAGGGCCATATCTCCTATTTTTATAATTTACTGTCCTCAGCCAGTGAATCTATTTCACATATGATCAAGATGAACTGGGAATCAGAACTCCAATTGAATTTCTCTGAAATCTTCTGGGAGAGGGCTATGGGAGCTGTTAACTTGTCATCTAGCTGTGCTAGACTGTCACTAATACAATTTAAAGTCTTCCACAGGTTACACTATAGTAAGGCAAAACTATCACAGCTCTATCCAGACAAATTTGATGAGAAATGTAGTAGATGCTCGCAGACTCCATGCAACCTTACCCACATGTTTTGGGCATGCCCCAAGCTGTCTGATTTCTGGCATTCAAGTTTCAAAACAATTTCAGATATATTAGGCATAACTCTAATTCCAACCCCACATATTGCTATTTTTGGCAAGCCTCCGGACGACCTCCGTACCACAGCCATACAAAATAACGTTATCGCTTTCGCCTCCCTGATTGCCCGCAAGAGAATTCTTTTATTATGGAAGTCTCCTCAACCACCAACAGTCAAAGTCTGGCTACATGACATTTTAGGTCTTCTGAAACTGGAGAAAATCAAATTCTCACTTAGAGGGTCATCTGACAGGTTCTATACTCATTGGAGACCACTACTTAACTATCTAGATGGGCTGCCAGCTCGGGAAATTTCTTTGTAAAGTCCCACTGTGTGGGTATATATGTACTCTCCCCTCTGTTCCGATCCTCCGGCGGCAGATAGCCCCCCCCCCCCCCCATGATCTGTTCACCCTAAGACACTCCAGCATGGCAAACTGGCTTTGATAACTGAGGAGTAGGCAGCTATTGATACTTTCTTTGTATATTTAATGCTCAGCACTAGCACCTTACATTTGTATTGTTTTTTAATTATGACTGTATAGGTATATGTGTACATAATGTGTGTGTTTTATTTTTTTATTTTTTATTTATTTTATTTTATTATTATTATTATTATTATTATTATTATTTGTATTATTATTATTATTATTATTATTATTGTTGTTATTTTTATGTATTTATTTATTTTTTATTATTTTACTGGTATGTAATTTCATTCATGACATACTTTAATCGTACAAGAAGACCATGGGTCCGGGGAAGGGGGGAGGATGGGAGGGGGGGGGAGGGGGGTGATGTTCATTTAAGTAAAAAAAAAAAAAAGAAAAGACATTGTATTCTTGTATGCACTTTATGTCTGTGTCTTGCACTTGATAAATAAAAATTATAAAAAAAAACAAAAAACTATTTACCTTGCCTTGTTTAGTGTCATTATTTTCAGCACAACCTCACATGTGTGATTGAATGGTTATTTTTCATTTTGACACACTGTATTAACACAATGTACCTAAAATCACAAAAAAACATAAAATCTGAGTAGGAAAAAGTTGGATTTTTTCACTGTGAAAACCACAAATATGTTTAACTAACCATTTTTATTACTTATAATGCAAATATAAGTTGTTGTTTGCTAAAATTGTGCATAAGTTATTGAAATTTACAAAGTTATATGTAACTATTAACATAGGCGCTGAGCACCCACTGGCCAATGGGGATGGCCGATCGAGAAAAAAAAAAAAAAAAAAAATACCTGCGGAGGCTGAGAATAGCCCCTCTCACACAGAGACGCTGCATTAATGCCGCAGCGGTGGTTCGTCAATTCTCCGCCATTGGTCATTCACACAGAGTGAAGCACCGCTGGAATAAAGATGAACCGCCATGTAATTTACACAGAAAGCTGCGCTGCCGCTCCTAAACAGACATGACGGTACGCGTCATGATGATGACGTCGGGGTGTTTCTAAGGTGTCCCCCCTGTCAATCTAAACCCGCAGACCGTTTATAATGTGTAGTGATTGAAAACCCGCTAAATGACATTATTACATCATCGCCATCAGTAGACAGGTCGCTACGTCACTTGCGGGGACGGAGGCTGTTTTCTGGGGGAAAGTTCACTGAAGTCTCGGTCGGGAGGGCTGACCATCGCAGTGATTTCTATCAACACAACCACTTGAGTGAGTTAAAGGTTTTTGCCAGTGACAGACGCTGTTTTTCGGGCAGAAATGTGACGAAGAGTTGGTAGGACAGGCGGGAGGACAGACGCTGCTTCACCTACAACTGCGGTATTTTTTTCCTCATATAAGTTACCAACGACAGTTACAGTTACTACGTTACTTTTGTTTGGTCATGTAACGTTAAATTAATCGTTAGATTAGTCGACTACTTGAAAATATAATCGCTTAATCGTTTGAAAAATAATCGTTTGGGACAGCTCTAAATAAAAGTCAGTTTGTGACAATCATTACCTTGGTGGTATTCATTTAATTTGAGCACCAAAACAAAAAATAAAAAAAAAATAAGAAAAAAATTGAGCACCCACGGGCAAAAACATAAATCGGCACCTATGACTATTATATACAGGCAATGCCTCAGGCTCAGGTCTCCCTCAGCTCTCCTGCCTGCTCCACATTCAGCTGTCTCCAGGGGTGTAGTGGTCGGGGGACATGGGGGAATGGCGTTCCCCGTCTTTTTGGCAAGATTTTTATTTTATTTTTTTATTTGTCTAATACATTTTTTTTAAACATTGCCTCTGTTATCATTTTCGCCATTGTAAAGCTTCGAATATTTGTAATATTATTGTAACACAGCGGGCGCGGTCACGGCAGGATTTGAAGCCTGTGTGAGGTGGCAGTGCCTATATGAGAGAGGAGAGAAGCAGCGCCGTCTCCTATTTGCAATGCCATACGTCTATACTTCAAGCATTCATGCAATTATTAGGACTATAATTTGTCACTTTTTGCAGTGGGGCCAAAATGTGCATAATTTTTAATCTGTATTGAGAAGCGCTGTGTGTGTGTGTGTGTGTGTGTGCAGGGCCGTAGCCACCATTGAGGACACCGAGGTCATGTCCTCCAGGTCATGTATTTTTTCCCTTAAGTTTCATTAAAACCGAAAGTAAATACGCTCGCAATGTGACTGCAGGTCTATTTTTAGAATGGCAATTGAATGAATCAGAGCAAAGATGCAACATAGTGGTAAGAGGATGCATCAGCAAGTTATCATTTGTTGCAGCAAGAAAGGCAGAGGATGATCAGGCAAGGAGGAGGACAGGTGAGGATTGTAATAAGCTAAGAGAATGAGAGAAATAGTGAACTAGCCTGCAGATGCAACAGATAGCCAATAGAGATGTTAACCTGTAACCTACTGTAAATGAATATTTTAAGGCCATGTTCAGTCACAGTATGAATTATCCATCAATAATATTATTTGGATATTTGGATGGGTAAGTAATAATGTGACTAAACATGGCATTAAAATATTAGGTCATGACTCAGTAGTACACTTAGACTTACTTGATACATGATTTTAAAAATTCAACAGAGGATGAGACAGGAGAGAGAGATGAAGAGGTTGAGGGGACAGAGACAGGAGGAGAGGAGAGAGAAATGGCAGGAGAAGGAACCAGTGAGATGCATGTGGAGTCAGGTCCATTATCAGCCCATGACCCGGCTACATACAAAGGCCAGAGTCACCACTCTGATGAAGAAAAAGGTAAGCTATGATATTACTGTACTTATTGTTACCTATATGCATTCTTTATTTATCAGCAGTTTTGAGTTAACTGATTTGATATGGGTTAAATGTGTATTCAATGAATTCTTTATATCATTGCAGAAAAGAACTCCACCTTTATCATCTCTCTCTCTCTCTCTCTCTCTCAATCACCATAGCCTATACCAAACACTTAATGTATACAGTTACAGATCATCTTAGTTGTAGTTTTTGGTGAGGCAGCAACACCACACACACACACACACACACAGACACACATACACACACAAATACTTCAGTTACAGTTTTATATATATTTATTTTACGATTACAGCAACACACTGATACAAAAACACACACTGAACAGTTTTGCCTATGTTTATGTTGTGTGTGTGTGTGAGAGAGAAGGAGAGCCATCTAAATGCAACGATATATGGCTCAAGCATTCGCAACTTGGGTCTATCCGGGTGACCTAATTAAAATAACATGTTTTTTTTTTTTTTTTAAGAGTTCCCCCAGTGATAAAACCCCACTACACCACTGGCTGTCTCCTCATTGTTTTGACTCACAAAACAAAAAAAACGACTCCACTACACACTAAACACACTACACTAAACACTACAGAACACACTAACTATACACTCCAAACATTCTAAATGTCACAAATCTCAACTCTCAAAACCCGCCATCTCTATCGCTCTCTATCACCGTCACTGCTGCTGTCACTCTTTTGCCGCCGTCCCTTCCACAACTTCCCCCTGTTCCTCAGCAACCATATCACGTGATTTGCCATATAATTTTGTGATTGGTTGGTGTGGTGCCTTTTTCCACCAAAAGGAACATGTTTTTTGCATGCAAACACTTCCTGCTTGCGGATACTTTCATGAGAAAAGCCTGTTTTTACCATTTCTTCCTGCACCAAATGCACAGCAAACGTGCCGATAATGTTAGCGAAAAAATGCGGCGGACGTTATTTATCGTATCTCCGCTTTTACTTGGCATATCAACACAATTTAAAAACTGGTATATAGTTTGAAGGCTGCTCCAACACATACGCCGGAACAGAGACCCACTGAGGCTGCATCTCGCTGCTACATCATCTTAAATCAGTCACATGATTTGATCACGCCAGCGTGATCATCGACTCCTGAGGGTTAAAAGCTATATTTTTTAGGTAAATCTCATAATATACTATCAGTATGACAGTATGTCAACTGACCACTATGTCACTTGACATTTGTCAAGTCAAGTAAGATGTAAGATGTCAATTTGACATTGAAAGTGATATAATAACCATTTATGAGTGGATATGTAAGCCTATAATATTATGTCAGGTGTCATGTAATGTGTATGTAGGTGTTATGAATGCTTATGTATCTCTCTTCAAATGAAGTGTTACTAAAAGTTGTTTTGTTGGTTTGTGATTGTTTTCATGAGGTAGTGATTTGTTGGAAATCTGTGAAGTAAACAGGTATGTTTAGGAAAGAGTTACCTGGGGTCTCGAGTGCAGCTCAGAAGCTTATCTGAGCTGGAATTCTGGTCTCCCAAGGAGGTAAGTCCATCACCCACTCAGTAGGACCGGGATGTAGTCGCATGTCCCTGACTATCTGCACATGTGCATATGGTTGTATGCAGTAGGCGATTTGAGGGGGGAAGAGGGGGGATGCCGTCCCCCTTGTTAGCAAAATTACCAAAAAGCATCCCCCTTGTCAACCTGCCATCACTCTCCATCCGCAAGCAGCAACAAGCGGTCGCGATCAGCTCCGGTGCACTGTGGAGTCAAGCCGGGCACAGCTGCTTTGCGATCCGGCTGCCTGGTTTATTTTTGAGCAAAGCTGCAACAAGCTGCACCGCGCAGATCGCGCCAACAGGAAGTCAGAGACACAGGAAAGGCATAAAGCATCCGGTCAATTTTCAAAATAAAACGCCCTGTACAGACTCCCGATTGTATAAAAACTAAAATATGACCAGATCAACAAAGTTTGCTATCTATGTTCTAAAAACAAAATGTTACTTTTTGTTAGCATTTCTAAGTATGTCTGTTCAGAACATGGTGGCTTACGTTATGTTGCCAATTGTCCTTTTTTTGCTTGTTTATAGTTTAACCATTAGTGAGGTAGCTGTTACATTTCCTCATACCAGCTGTTTTATCCCCCATTGAAACGCACTCTGCTGGGCAAACTGTGTCATTACAACAATTTTGTATTACCCCAAGCATGTTTTTCTGCATTATACTTTTTAAATATAAAGTTTTAAAACCTTATGAATCATCCGATAAATCAATAAAGGCAAATACCGATAAGTCGGTCGGGCTCTGCTGTTTTGCACAATGTTCATTGTGTGTCCTTCAAGGAATTTAGACGGTAAAAAATTCCAAAGGGTCATGTGAGTCATGTAACTTAAAAGAACCCTGCTTGTAGTGTATTGTAAGAAACATGAGAAAACCTGCCTGAATACACTCAGTCCACTGCATACAATTTAAGGTGTATTTACTCATTAATTTAATACAGTTATAAAATGACAATTGTAGTTGGGAGAGAAGGAAGATAACTGGATAAAATGGAATTGTAGAATTATATATGTCACAGTTATGGTTAGGCGTCCTGCAACAATGTCCGTTGGGAGGTGTACATAGGTGTGTCGGGGCAGGGTGGTGCTCCCATTGGACCATCCCCCCTGTTAGAAATTAACAAATCACCTGCGGGTTGTATGGTACTCAAAGTCTGCAATTTAACCCAATAGTCATTCTGTTGTTTCAAATCCAGTGAATATGACATTCTTAGATTCTTAAAACACAAAATGTAGAACTCTAGACTGAAAATTAATATATATATTACATTATCTGTCCAGTACTACATTATCAGTTTTGAAAAAAAAACGACCCACCTGAAAATGTAATAAATTCCTAATAATGTAATAAAGTAATTACATTATCGGTAAAAATGTTATTACAAAATCAGTCAGGATATCTGCTGCCTGGTGCTGGGCATATAACATACAATGACTTTATCTGAGACCTTTTTTCCCAGTTCAGTGCAAAAGAGTTAACTCTTTTCCAATCATCTTTCTTTTCCCTCTCCCACTGTCTTACTCATTGCCTTATCTCTGCTCTCCGTACGACGAAGCGTTTGAGTCCAACACGGTCACAGCAGCTGTACTTCGCAAACCCGACCCAGTCCTGGTGAAGATTCTTCAAACTCTAAAACAGCAGAAAGCCCTTGTAGAGATCACATTGAAACAACAGCAGGCCCAGATTGCTGATTTGGCACAGAAGTTGGCTAGCATTGGGGCCACCCAGGCTGATGTTCGGATGGAACCACCAAGGTTCGATGTTGATGGTCAGTCTATATGCTTTAAATGTCGTTAGCTGGTCACATCGCACAGCAATGTAGGACAGGGGCACTCATCGACAGGCAGCTCCAGGTATGGCGTATGGCAGTTTCCCAGGATAGGTCAGCCCAGGTAGCTGAGCAGCAGGGAAACTTTCTACCCCTGTGGCAATGAGCCTAGTTACAGGTGGGGCTCTGTCAGGCTTGCACTTTGAGGTCCCAGTTGATGCAGAGTATGAATGTTTAGTGGGGAGATGCCAAACAGTAGATGTGTTATTGGGTGATGTACGGGTTAGATGTCTCCTTGACACTGGGTCAAATGTTTCCACTATCACTGAGTCATTGTTTGAGAAACATTTTTGTCCCACACTCAAAACCTGTGAGTGGCTTGCGTTGTCCACTGCCAATGGTTTGGGTATTCCTTACCTGGGGGTATTTTGAAAACAATGTCAGAGCCTGGGGAAAAACTGTAAAAAGGTGCCAAGGTCTGTATTTGTTCAATTTTCATAAGGGTGTCTGCTGCCTGGTGCTGGGCATGCATCATACAATGACTTTATCGGAGATCCAGTTCAGTGCAAAACAGTGAACTTTTTTCCAATCATCTTTCTTTTCTCTCTCCCACTGTCTTACTCATTGCTTTATCTCTGCTCTCCTTGATTCATGTCTCTCCGCATTGCTCTCTCTCTCTCTCACACACACACACACACACACACACACACACACACACACAGGCTGCTCTACATGAGTGTCTCCTCTCCTCCCTCCTTTTCTCCTCCCACTCATTCACCCCAATCTCTATCTCTCCCCTGCCCCTCACTCATTTTTATTACTGTCACAGGAGCCTTTCTCTTACTCTTGCTGTCTCTTTTGCTCTCTGTGTGTGTTCATGAGCAGCGCTATATTGAGAGTGTCTGGTTGACAGACACAGTGGAGAAGAGGGGGCGAGAGTGCATGAGGAGGCTATCGGAGGCAATAAACAGAGACCCAAATAGGACAAATAGCAGGTAATAGACTGATGTATTGATGAAGATGACTGCTTATAGTCGCCATAATCAATATTCGTATATTAACAATGGCTCACATGACTCCATGTAACATGAAAGGGATTGCCCATAGTGATCAATTATTATTAAGTTATTACGCAACTGCAGTTTCCCTCAACTTCATATAAACATTTCAACATCTTTTTACCCATTGTTTTGGTTTTCTGGCAACATTACTGTTTTGGTTAGGTCTAAACCCTCTCGTTGCATCGTTTCAAGCGTTGCTCTTAAACAATGATGAATACAGACTATTGCCACATCGTGTTTCGGAGTGTTCAATTACAGCTTTTTGGCGGGAACACAGGCAATATGAGGCGATGTTACAGCCACCTTTCATTGCCGTTAGTTCTTTGATTTCGGTTTAGTGTGTCTAGGCATTAAGGGTCAGAACTTTTCATCAAAACTTGGTAGAGACCAAAGTAGAGACCGAGGTGGACAGAAACACTAGTCCAGATAATGCTTATTTGTCTCATGTGTGGTAGCGTTGAGGTGTAAATAAGTAACTGAATGCTTACACAATATCCATGTCAACCTAGGTCAGTTTAGTAAAAAATAGACTTTTATATAAAGTGGACCTTTTATTGAACACTGCATGAAAAGGATTTTTCGGCCCGATAAACGCCTGGAAATCTCCCTAATTTTTGGCAGTTAACGACAATTTACAGGCTGTGAACATGGCGTTTGTCTGTGCCGAAAATTGTCGGAAACGAACCATGACGTCAGTGGAGCTCCCGGAGGTGCGAACGGCTCTTATTTGCATATGAATAGCAGCAAAACCACGCCTGGCCAGAGAATGTGTGGGCTGGCTTGAATATCATCACTCAGTAATGGATGAAACCACTACTCATAAACAAGCAAAATCACTCGTGATTGGTCACCCTGGGTCATTATAAATGTAAACCCCAGTGGGAATATATATATATATATTATGTTTATATATTTATATTTATATGATTTATTCATTCATTTATATTTATGATATCATCAATGACATGAATGAATTGACTGAGGAAAGGAACATTTGCCAGGAAGGAGTTGTTTATTCAAAGAGAGTTTTATTAGCACATACACAAACACACAGCATGTACAGATGAACAGATTCTTCAATAGGTTCAGCTCACAGCCTTCTGTCGTCTCCATGACACCTCCAGACCCCCACACACCCTCACTGCCCCAAATGCTTCCTCCCCTCCTCCCTCACTCCTCTGCTGTGAGCTCTCCTGTGCAGCACCTCTCCTCCTCCTCCACCTCTTCCTCCTCCACCTCCTCCTCCTCTACCTCCTTCTCCTCCACCTTCACCTCCTCCTCCACCTCCTCGTCCTCCACTGAAGACACCAGCAGCCTCCCCCGCATGACTGTGACTGCAGGCCAGGTTAGGAGACAGCTGGAGAGACTCCACCAGCAGAAGGCTGCAGGCCCTGACGGTATCAGCCCCAGGATCCTGAAGACATGTGCCAGCCAGCTGTCTCCTGTCCTACAACACCTCTACAACCTGAGCCTGGGTCAGGAGAGAATACCGGTGCTTTGGAAGACTTCTTGCCTGGTTCCTGTTCCAAAGAAGTCGACACCATCAGACCTCAATGACTATCGACCAGTGGCCCTCACATCTTACGTCATGAAGGTGCTGGAGAGACTGGTTTTGGCCAACCTGAGGCCGCAGGTGAGAGCCCTGTTAGACCCTCTGCAATTTGCTTACCAGCCCCACTTGGGAGTTGATGACGCTGTCATCTACCTGCTGCAACGAGCCCATTCGCACCTGGATGGTGGAGGAGGCACTGTGAGAATCACATTCTTTGATTTCTCTAGTGCTTTTAACACCATTCAGCCACTGCTACTGGGGGAGAAGCTGCGGGTGATGGGTGTAGACGACACAATGATCTCCTGGATTACTGACTACCTGACAGGCAGGCCACAGTTTGTCCGTATGGGCAGTGTTCTGTCTGATGCGGTGGTTAGTGATACAGGAGCTCCACAAGGGACTGTACTGTCTCCTTTCCTGTTCACCTTATACACCACTGACTTTCAGTACAAAACCGGGTCGTGTCACCTGCAAACGTTTTCTGACGACTCGGCTGTTGTTGGGTGTATAAGTGAGGGACAGGAGGAGGAGTACAGGGCACTGGTAGACAACTTTGTGGAGTGGACTGGACAGAATCACCTGCGGCTGAACATCAGCAAGACCAGAGAGATGGTGATAGATTTCAGGAAGAAGAGGAAGACGGCTTTCCAACCTCTGTGCATTCTGGGAAAGGATGTGGAGGCGGTGGAGGATTACAAGTACCTGGGTGTTACCATCAACCACAGACTGGACTGGAGAGCTAACACTGAAGCTGTTTACAAGAAGGGGATGAGCAGACTTTACTTCCTGAGGAAGCTGAGATCCTTCAACGTGTGCAGCAAGATGTTGGAGATCTTTTATCAGTCTGTGGTGGCCAGTGTACTTTTCTTTGCTGTGGTTTGTTTGGGAAGCAGCATTGGAGCCAGCGACACCAACAGACTCAACAAACTGATCAGGAGGGCTGGCTCTGTGATTGGCTGCAAACAGGACACTCTGGAGGCTGTGGTGGAGAGGAGGACACTGAAAAAACTGTTATCCATCATGGATAATCCTCTCCACCCTCTCCAACTCACACTGGTCAGACAGCGGAGCACCTTCTCCGGAAGGCTGCTTCAGCTTCGCTGTCGTAGCAACAGATACAGGAAATCTTTCCTGCCACAATCCATCACTTTATATAATAACTCTCTCACCTCTGCCTGACTGAGAACTCTGGTCTCTCTGCTGTTTTGTTGTATATATTATTATTGTTATAGTATATTTTGCATATTTTGTTTTGTTGTATATATTATTATTGTTTATTGTTTATAGCACACTGTGCACTGTATATATACACTATGTTTATATTGGATTCTATTTATGTGTTTTAAGTGTTTTATTTGCTGACCCACTACTGCTGTAACAAAAATAATTTCCCAGTCTGGGATCATTAAAGTAATTGTATTCTATTCTATTCTAAAGCATAATCTGCCCACACAACAAACGGGAAGCTCACAAGAGGCCCAAAATCCTGCAGCACCGCGAGGTGTCTGTTTCTGCAGACGTCTGGTGCGCTGCCCTGTACTTCGGAATCGCCTCTCATGTGACAGCAGTGTGGCACAGAGCTCGGTGAGCTCCCGGCTGCGAAAGGACGGAGGTCGCATAATCCATTCCGACACCCCGCCATCTTGTGCCGTCTTCCTCCTCAGACATCAGGTCCATGGCGGCGCACTTCCAAAGGTCCACCTCATCCTCAGCTAGCACACTGTCTCGCTTCCAGCCGCTGTAAAAACAATCAATAAAGACGATCAGTACTGCGCGATGCACTGCATATGGATACAACACATCTATTATTTAATAGAATAACAGTCACATTGACCAAAAACGGATCTAATCTAATAAATCTTACCCTCTTTGTCCTCGATCGACTCCGAGCTGAACTCCTCACAGCGTCAGCCTGTGATGCAAGATCTGGTTGTTTGTTGTCCTGCGTACCGTCTCGTAATGTCTCACAGACAGCTGGAAAACAATTAAAAAGACTGGTATGAATAAATAAACGTAAGTCACAGTAAAATTAAACGAGGGAGAAAACAGTAACAGTTACTTACACACAATGTCGTCATTATCGGCATCGTGCAAATCTGGACTTGCAGACATAGCTCCGAGCTAACAGGAGGTCGCGGCCTTGTTATGAGGCGAGGTTAGTCTGTGGAAACAAAATGCTCGAAGCGATAATCCTCCGTGTCCCTCTGCGGCAGCGAAGCTCCGTCCGTCGGCGACATTCTTCGTGGCGACCCGGCAAAGCTTCTCCCGTCCACGCAGGCCTCCTCTCGACAATGGCCGGGCCGCTAGCCTAGCTCCTGCTAGCTAGCTTAGCTCCTCCTCGCTAGCTAAGCCGAACTTGCTTCGTGTCCATTAAAACACAAACACTTCGACTGCGATGGAGAGTCCAACTCACACACTCACAGCACGTCATCCGACAACAGTTCACGGTCTGTTAGTGATAAAACACGACACTGACGACACACACAGTCCATTGTCAGCTGCTCGACGCCATTAACTACCCTGAAGAAAACTCTTACAGGTCATGAACTCTCACACTCTAACTTATTAACTCTAACTTATTAACAACTGGCGTTTTATCTTTAACTTGTTCCCAGGAGAGAGAGAGAGAGAGAGAGAGAGAGAGAAAAGAATAAATAATCTTTTTTACATAACATTGGCCATTGCTAATGACATACACAGTAATGAATCTAGCATACTTTCTTTAAATAAATCCATTCAAGCTCAAATATAAGGGTCTATAATTAGGCTATATTGAGCCTCATCTATTTATACCAGAGATTTTCTTAAAATGAAGTTAACACCTTTTAGAAAAAGGTCACCTGGGGTAAAACTCCCCCTGCAACCCTGATTTGCATTTGTATAGCTCACAGCATTTTCTTTTACATGTTAAAGCCTCCCCTAGAATCAGGGGGAGAGGGGTCATTGGGGGACAACTGCCAAGCAAGGCCCACGTCAATTTACAACAATTTACGTCAGTTTTCAGTGTTGCCTGCAAATTGCCGCGTGCAGCCGCAAACCTGAAATTCCACGTCAATCTACAGTGCCGCTTACTGACGAAAATCCCACTTTTCATGCAGTGGAAGATACTGTCACTGGAGTGGCATTGGCTGGGACTCCGACGTTGGACCTGGGGCTGCTGCAAGGGTGGGTACCTTGGAAGCCATGAAGACGAGCAGCTGGGAAGTGGCAAAGGACAGCATACCAGGGAGCTGGATGTCAGGGAGTCCTGCTGTGGTCGAGAGCTGCACTTTCTGATAGGAGGCCCCTTGTAGGCTAGGCAGTGTTGGGACTGTCCACATGGTTCTGACATCAGAGTGGCCTGCATGTGGCCCACAGCTCAAATGCAGGCTCCTTGCACTAACAAAGCCTGATAGGCAAAAGAAAGTGCATTGACCCTAACGTCCAGTAGGTGGCGCCTGCTTGACACAGTCCCCCCCAGGTTGGACAACTCCCATCTCCCATTGTCTAAGAGTGCACCTGAATGCATCGTCAGTTCCGCAATGACCTGAAGAACAGAGAAAATAAGAGCATCTGAGTGCCCACTTCAACGCCAGTACTGACGTTACGTGTTGCTGGAAGCACCAGCTTTCGTCAGCACAACCGTTACCTCAAAGGGAGCAATCAAATGTCTGGATTTAAACCGCCAAAGGCTGCAGTCTTTCATCTCGCAGAATGAGTCAAACTGCCCCTTGTTACCAAACATGCTCTGGATCCAGAAAAGACGCTGTGTAACCAGACTCTTTCACTGCCTGCAGAAGGAGGGATTTCCTCTCTAAAAACGCCTGCTTTGCCCACTTTCTTCATGCCGATGTTCAAGGCCGGATTAATCAAATGGGCAACTGGGCAATTGCCCAGCTAGCAGCGTCATCGGACGGACCCATCCCAACCTGTTTGAGCCATCAGAGCCAGAAACTGACTCTGAGTCAGACACTGATGGTGCTCAGCCTCGTTCCTCACAGTCCATGTTTTACATTACACACAAACGTAAAACCCCAGTCTACATATAATTCCTTGTGAGTGAGTGGCCTTGACAAGAGAACATAGTGGTGCATTTGTAGTTCTATGAGCATTTGCACATCTGTACATCAAAATGCACTTGATGACGGTTAGTTATTGAAGTATTGAGTATATTTACTGTATATTAATGTAATTTATTCTGTATTTTGCCAGATTATGGTGATCTTGGGGTCGTGATGATGGGGCCCTTGAATATTGTTGCCCAGGGTACAGTGAAGTGTTAATCTGGCCCTGCCCATGTTGACCACACTGTTTTAACAGCCAGCGCAGGATGCAGAGGAAGCCAGCTGGTTTAAAGAAAATATGCAATACAAGTGAGGCTTAATTAGTGTCTTGGCAGATATTAAGCGTGTATTGTATGCTTGTAAGCTACAATGTTTTGTGAGTTTGTGGACCACCGAGTTCTTTTCTTTTTCATTGCTGTTAGTTTTACATTGTAAAACATCCATGTTGCTCTCCTTTCAGCTCACCACGAGCCGATTTAAGCCTCTCCACTCTGTGGAAAGGACGTGTTAGCTTAGCCGCCGCCAAGGGCATTGGCCCCTTTGTCTGTATCTCTCTCTCTATCCTCCCCTCTCTTAACTAACCTACATGTACATGTACACACACGTTAGGGGTTACACAGATACACTTATAATCTTCTGAGTGACTTGGAGACTTATGGTTAAGGACCTCATTATAAGATTTGATACGTGTGCCTTGTGGGAACCCCCTTTCATATTTTACAAATGCCTTGTGGTAGCACCACTACCTTTTTTGGAACAATATCTTTTGTGTGTATTCAAAAGTGCACATGAAGCCGATGGTGTTGTAACCATTTCCGTTGTTCAAATACCACACGTTCATTCTGTTCACTACCTTTGGGTGATGTATTTACATCCACTATTATAAAATTAAAGATTCACGATTTAGCAAAACCAAAATCATAATTTAGGATTTCGTGTCCACACGTGACTTCCCCAAGTCATATTCGGCCATTTTGTTGTAGTACTTTCAACGGAATACTCCATGACGTCACCTTCCAAAAGAACATGACCGCCATTTTGGCTCTCTGCCATCTAGTGTCTTTGACTACGGCCGCCATTTCGGCTTTCTTTCATTGTCCCTCCAACACCCGCACACACACACACACACACACACACACACTCTACATGCTTGTTGTTTGTATTATTGATTTGATCAATGTGCTTATTTTAATAAATTATATTATATTGTACATAGCAGTTTTCTGTGACTATTTTGTGCATGTTTTGTGATAATTCCTGGTTGTGATAGTCAGTGCTCAGATTCATTTCCTTTACTGTTCCTTTAATTGTTACTATTTTACAAATATTTACATTTGAAGTGAACCCTTCTGTGAGACTATTTTGGTCTGGTTATTGGTCCCTGATTTCAGGGTGGTGCCTTGTTTTAATGATTTAATCATAATTTGAGATAGCTTTGTGAACCCAGCACTTCTGGCTTAAACATGAAAATGTGGATGGCAGATGGTTTGCCATTATTATGGGTACTTTGAATCCTTGGGCATGGCAGAGTTACTGAGTCGACCACCCACTCTCAGGATGTCATCTTGCAATACTGGATCTAACTTGCAGATCGTACTCTTTCCTTCTACAAGCTGTTTTACTTCTTCTAGCACGGAGATCTCTGCGTGGAATCTCAGACATCAACAATAGGGAACGACTTCCATTTCTGCTTAGTAAAGGTCCTCCAGGGTAAATGGCGCCTGACTCTGAGCATCCACGCGATGGTTCTCTTTAGATGATGCCAAGTAGAATAGTGGTTCATCCATTTGCTCACTGTATCTGTGCATTCATTCACAGATGCAGTAGTCTGCATAGTCTTGGTCCTTCATCACTTATGGTCCATCAGTCCAGCTCTGTTTGGCCATACATTGCTCCATGGTGAGCCCATGTGAAGCACAGTCAACTAGGTTTTCTGTCACGTTGTTACCACCACCACTGCTCCACCTTTGTTGCTTCTCTGATGACTGCAACCCTGTTGTCAACAAAGGCTTTTAGATGTAGGGCCTGGTTTTGTAGGTACCCTTATTACAGTGGTTAGTCCAAAAAACGCAATGTACAATTCAAGCTGGAGCTTCTTTCTTAACAACACAACTACAGCTCACTACCTTTGAAGTGGCCATAAGGTCCGACTACGTGTCCATGGCTTAATCATTTCCAACTCTTTAGTCTGTAAGGGCCCAGTGATCACAAAAATCAAAAAGTATTTTTCATAAAATGAATCTGACTTGTGAATATTATCCTGTGAAGTCCATAAACCTTGATCCCATCAATCAACTAAATTGTGTTCCCATCTGTCCAAAGAAGTGATCTCATCATCATGTTCCTCAAATAGTTTAGCATTATTAATCCACATGAGTCATGTCCTGAAAAGCATCAAATTTAGGCTAAAACCACCCTTCTTGGTCTGCTGCCTTTTCATCTTCTTTGAGATAAAGCAGAACTGCGCCGTTACATTCGTTTAAATCCTCAAAAGTTGTTCTGAAAATGTTCATCCTTGACTTCACCTTATCGCGTCACAATCTCAATTATGAGTTGGATATTGATCAAAATCACGGACGTGCACAGGTACGGGCTATTGTTGCTCGGGCAACAGCCCGTTTGCCCTTAGTAGCTGAGCTGCCCCTCTTGAGAGAGTTTTTTTTTTTGCTGTTGTGTCTACATCAATACAACAAGCCTATAATAGGTAAAGTTGTAGTGTTAAAACAAATGAAATCTCCATATAATTCGAACTTTTTTTGCTGTAATCAAAAAGTTATTTTATTTTGACAACATCATTTGAGAGCCTAGTGATCAAGTAAAATTGCTGTAGTGAAATATGGGATGGTAAGGCCAGATAACAGGCATACAAAGGCATTATAATATATTGTAATTGTTCTTTATACAAGTAGGCAACATACTTTTATATTTTTTTAAATAAATAAGTAGATATTCTCCAGTGTAATTTCTGGGCTTCGCCAGAATCATTGAATGAAGCCACATTATATGGAAATTCAACTGATTGCAATAGAGTTTTCAGTTGTCAGTGCATTTTTTATCAGTGAAAAGTACAGTATACTGTATAAGTTACTTAATTCAGATTCTATATAAGATGAGGCCCAACCACAAGGTTCCAGACCTGAGAGTGAGGGAGAGCATGCGGAGCATCACACAACACATCAGACAGGTAGCCTACATAATGAGGGTGATAAGCTGAGTGTTAGAGAGTTACTATAAAAGGGCCATGTCAGGAGTGTGATGAGGAGAAATATAGATGCTGTGGACAATAGTATCCTTAATTTAAAGGCACACTATGGAACTTATACAGAATTATATAAATTATTATCTGACGGTCCAAACAGGCTGTCGGCCTGGGCGCCAACGGAGAGTCGCTGGCTCAGGAACTGGTGTTGGTCGGTCCTCGGGCCGAGGAACAGGAACCGGTGTCGGTCGGGCCTACAACTGGGAGCCCCTGCCAGGGGGGCAGGACTGTCATTGGCAGGACCAGCCACCGAGGAGCAGGGACAGGACCCAGCCAGGCCCAGGCCTCCGACCAAGGGGCGGGGACAAGATTCGGCCAACCTCCGACCGAGGAGCAGGAACCGGTGTCGGTCGGGCCTCCGACAGAGGAACAGGAATAGGCACCGTCTGGACCGCCGACTGGGAACCACTAGCAGGTGTCGACCGGGCCGGGGTGGGTCAAAGGACAACCATCAGGTCAGGAACTGAGAAGTAGGACCAATCTGGGAAGCAAACAACCTGCGGCGCGGCTGACCTTGGCCTTTGACATTCTCCTCTAGTTTAATTCCTGGACACTGATCATAATAGATTCTCCCATAGTTTTTTAGTACCTTTTAAGATTATAAAAAAAGTAAGCTTTTAAACTTTCATTGTGGTATAGTCTTTTGCCTGCCGCTTAGACTGGTTGGTCATATGTAGCACCTGTTATAACTGCCGTTGTCGGCAGGATCTGACCACCAGAATTTGTAGTGGGCAAAAGCAACATGCTTGATGAGAATCAGCCACAGCCTGGCTTAAATAGGGAAATATCAGCCCCTAGCGCCACATTAAGACCAATAGGTATGTCCCCTATGCTCAATATGGCTACAACTAAATTTAAAGGGAGAAGTTCAGATGATAGTCTGGGGGAATGGAAAAGTAATCTTCAGACAACATTTGTTTTGCAAGGGGTCGCAGCAGAATTTTCGGGCTGATTTGACCCTCTGTTGTTTAGAGGGCATAGCAAAGAGGAAGATTTTAATTTTGCCCTACGAGAAGCGCAACACAGCCGAGTTAATTTTTAGTGAATTGGAAAAGTTGTATGGAGATAGAACCAGTGCCTCAGTCCTGCGCTCTCAGTTCTTTAATGCACATCAAGAACCTCATGTAGATATCAGCTCTTTTGCACTGAGACTACAAGAACAATTGGCCAGATTAAAGAAGAAGGATTCAAGAGGCCTTAATGAAGACCACATTCTGCTCAGGGATCACCTGGTCGAGTGACTAAAAGATGCGGCCATTACGGGCGAGTTTAGAACAAAGATCTTATTAAATGACAATTTCACGTTCGAAGACTTAAAGCAGAGCTTATCGTACGGGAATACGCTTATGGGGAAACAGTTGAGCAAGTCCAGTGCTTTGCCACTAGAGGGGAGAGATACTCTAACAAATGCAATGTCAAAGACCTGGAACAGATTAAATCAGAGTTACAGGAAGAAATGACTAAACGAATGACAACACAGTTCAGCTAATTAACTCAGTCCTTAATAAAGGAAATTCGCACAGAACTACACCAGACTACTTCAACCAATTCAAATTGGAACCAGCATAACCAGTATGGACCCATGGTAAGAGGGGAAATTAGGCCTCGAACCAATTCAAACAGATATGATGGACAGGGTAGCCCCATTAGTGACTCTTGCTCCCAGCCAGACCATATAGCTCGGTTTTGTAAAAATAGGGCTAGGTCAGCATCTTTAAACTGAAAGACACCACTGCGGCGGCCCGGACGGTGGTTTGTTTCAATGACAATGGGCCACAAACTGAAGATATGGACAAATTGATCGGAAGAGTCCCTACCGTTGATGCATTCCTGGACAATGCCCCTATACAGTGCATTCTGGATGCTGGATCAAATGTGTCACTGATGAGAAACAGCAAATGTCTGAAGCACTTTGGTAATAATGGCATGATGTTAAAGGACGCCAGTGGTTGGCTGGCACTCGAGGCTGCGAATGGACTGGACATTCCATACTTGGGCTATGTACTACTGCATGTCAAGGTGAGACAAGTTGAACTTCCTGAATGTGGGTTTTGGTTACTAAAGACCACTGTCTGACTGACTCTGAGGGATTCTAGACATGAACATTATTTCATGCTGTTATGAGGAGGTGGATCGGGGAAAGCCATTAACCTGTCCCTCCACTAACGAGTCTCAACAGAGAGCCTGGGCCATGGCTTTCCAAATTTGTGCCAGAAAGGCATGGTTTGTTGCAGCAGATGGGTCCATTGGCTATATACGCACCATAAACCACCATCTCATACAGATACCTGCTCGGAGTGAGACGTTGGTGTGGGGTCATACCAAGTCCGGAATCAACGGAAAGGATAACCAATGTCTGGTGGAACCTCTGGAGGTGGGTGAAGTCTTAATTGCTCGAACCTTGTCCACAGTCTATGGGGGAAGGGTCGTGATCAGAGTCCAAAACCTCAATGACTCACCAATGTACCTTTACAGATATCAGAAGCTAGCTCAGACTTTTATTATTGACCCAGCAGATGTCATACAGGAGAATGATGTGAGTGTGACCCGTAAATACGGTCAGAGTGAGTATGGACCAAAGTAAATCCCAGACTGAACAGTGTGTCCCTCCTGATTTAATGGGCCTACATTTGTCTGCGGAGGAGCAGGAAAAATTACAAGCTTTGCTGTATAAACACAGAGCAGTTTTTGCTGTCCATGAGGAGGACTATGGACTGACGAGCACTATACAACATGTGATCCCCGCAGGCAATGCCCCACCGGTGGGGGAGCGCTACAGACAGATTCCATGATTCAAGGTATGTTGGACTCAATAATTATTGTGCCTAGTTCCAGCCCATGGGCTTCTCCAATCGTGCTAGTCTGCAAGAAGGATGGGACACTTAGATTTTTTGTGGACTATCGCAAACTCAATGCAGTGACTCATAAAGATGCTTATCCACTTCCATGACTTGTAGAATCATTGGCAAGCCAGGGCAATGCAATCTTGCAAGTGGGTATTGGCAGGTGGGGGTTTCCCCAGCAGACCAAGAGAAAACAGATTTTACTACACCTATGGGTTTATTCGAATTTACTAAAATGCCCTTTGGTCTGTCAAACGCACCAGCTAATTTTCAAAGATTGATGCATGCATGTCTGGGTGAACAAAACCAACAATCTTTAGTGATTTATCTTGATGATGTGATAATATATTCACCCGATTTTGACACTCATTTGAGTCATTTGGATTCAGTGTTGGACAAATTGTCTAGACATGGCCTCAAATTAAAGCCCAACAAATGTCGCTTTTTGAAACAGGAAGTACCGTATTTGGGACATCGGGTTTCAGCAAAGGGAATTGCTCCAGACCCTGATAAAGTAAAATGTATCAGGGAGTGGCCCATTCCAGCAACTTCCAAACAACTGCAATCTTTTCTGGGGTTGGCAGGTTATTATCCTAGATTTGTGAAGGACTTTGCCAAAATTGCAAGCCCATTAAATCAAATGTTGGTGGGAACAGCCCAGAATCCAGGTAATAGGGGTCATTTATTCCCCTCTAAATGGAACCAAGCATGTGGCTATGCCTTCAATTCCCTAAAAATGGCCCTGACATCTGCACCAATCTTGTGTTTCGCCGATTTTAACCTCCCTTTTATTGTGTACACAGATGCCAGTAACCAAGGGTTGAGAGCAGTACTTTCCCAAGTTCACGATGGAAAAGATAGGGTAATTGCATTTGCAAGCAGGAGCTTGAGCCCCACAGAAAAAATGTTAAAAATTATAGCTCCTTCAAGCTTGAATTTTTAGCCCTTGTGTGGGCAGTGACAAAAAAGTCTGCCGAGTATCTACATTGTGCTCAATTTGTTGTATATACAGACAATAATCCCTTCGTGTACTTGAGCTCAGCTAAACTTGGTAGTTTGGAGCAGAGATGGGTAGCACGGCTGGCTAGCTTCCAGTTTGAAAACAAGTATAGGCCAGGACGTATTAACCAGAGTGCAGATGCATTATCCCGATTCCCATCACGTGCAGCAACGTTGGATGCAGAGGAAGAAAGGGAAGGGGTGGAAATCCTGTCATTTGCACATGTCAGAACAGTGTGGCCAGAGCAATGTGTGTGGGGGCAGGGAAGGCCAACCGGGAGAATCTTCCAAATACAACACTTGGAGTGCCCTTTTATCCTGGGCGTACACTATCCCAGGGGTCTAGACTCCAGGGGGAAGATCCAGCCTTAAGCAGAGTGTCCTGGTATCTACAAAGAACAACAAGCAGGAGAGACAACAGGAATCCAAACTTGTATTGCATATCCTGCAAAACTGGGAACGTCTCTCTCTGATTGAAGGAGTATAGAGACGCACAGTATGGGACCCTAAGGAAGTTGACCCAGTGACTCAACTTCTGGTCCCTGATGGTGAGCAACATTCTGTATGGCAGTTATATCATGAATATGCAGAGCACCAGGGCTCAGAAAAGACTGTTTCATTGATCCAAAAGAGATTTTTTTTTGGCTTATCTTAAGTACAGACATCTCCAACTGGTGTGCTCAATGTCAGAATTGTGTTCTACGCAAGGCTGCTACTGCTAAACAAGCTCCTTTGGTCCCTATTAAGACATTAGCACCCATGGAACTGTTGTCTGCAGACTTTCTGTCCATAGGTCATCCAGAAGACCCGTACCATAATGTGTTGGTCATGGTGGACCATTTCACAAAGTTTGCCTGGGCAGCAGTCACTAAAGACCAAACTGCAGTAACAACAGCTAAGGTACTATGGAACAAGATAATTCAACCCTTTGGTGTTCCCAAACGATTGATGTCAGACCAAGGTCCCAATTTTGAATCTCATCTGATGCATGAACTATGTGAGTTGTATGGCATGACAAAGAGTCATACTACACCCTATCATCCAGCAGGAAATGGTTCCTGCGAGAGATTTAATCGGACTCTGTTAGGGTTGCTGGGCACCCTGGTTGAAGAGAGAGGGAACTGGCATGACCACCTGCCTGAGATGTAACAGGTATATAATAATACTGTACACAGTTCAACAGGATATTCACCCCATTATCTGATGTTTGGAAGACATGGATTCCTGCCCCATGACCGCTTGATGGGCCTCACGGAAAATGTGGGTTGCTCCTCAGTAGACAACTGGGTGAAGTGTCATCAGAAATGACTACGATATGCCTATGAGAAAGCCAGACAGCACAGAGACTCCAAAATGTCCAGACAGAAACAATACTATGACCAGAAAGCAGAAACATCCTAACTGCTCCCTGGAGACAGAGTGTTACTTCAGAACATGAGAGCAAAGGGCAGAGGTAAGCTGGCTGATAGGTGGGACAGGCAGCCTTACGTCATTGTAAAACAACCAGATGCTGAACTACCAGTATACGTTATTAGGCGAGAGGTGGGAGATTTTGAAAAAGTTGTACATCGCAACTTATTGAGGCCCTGTTCGTTGCCGCTGCCACCAGAGAAATGGAGCCTCAGTCAACCTGTTGATACCCCTGACCACAAGGTTTATAAGCTGCCTTCACACACCTTGCTAGAGATGTGTTGAGCCCCTGTAGATCCACCCTGTGTCAGGTTTTGGGTCCCAACACGAGCTGTTCTAGAAGATGGGCCAGATGGAGGAGAGATGACTGGCATCCACACAGAACCCAGATGGTCATCAAGGACAAAAAAGGGACTACCGTCACAGAGATATCGAGATCTACATGGAGAGTTGCAGTGACCTCATAGTATAGCCATTTGGATAATGACCATTTCAGCAGGGAGGGGTATAACAGGGTAGACCTTTATCATTCACACTGTTCTTAACTTCACAGTATTGGGCACTAAGGGGGAGTGGTTTTGTGTCTCTGTGTGTGTATAGGATCTTACTTTGCGGTGTGCCTATGGCTGTGTTAGGTTTTGATTGAGGGCAGGTGTGTCTGATTACCTCCACTGGAGAGTTTATTTAAGCCCACATGCAGGAGACACTGGCTCTCTCATCTGTTCTATGTCCTGTGTGCAGGTATGGTGTGTGTGTGTGCGTGTGCGTGTGTGTAGCATAATTAGTAGTCAGCATCTTAACCCTCTCATCTGTTCTAGGTCCTGTGTGCAGGCCAGGGCCAGGGCCTAGTCCCCTTGATAGGTCAAAGGACAACCATCAGGTCACTGAGAAGTGGGACCAATCTGGGAAGTAACCAACCAGCGGCGCGGCTGACCTTGGCCTTTGACGTTCTCCTCTAGTTTAAATCCCGGACACTGATCATAATAGATTCTCCCATAGTTTTTTAGTACCTTTTAAGATTATAAATAAAGTAAGCTTTTAAACTTTCATTGTGGTGTCGTCTTTTGCCTGCCGCTTAGACTGGTTGGTCAGATCTAGCACCTGTTATAGGGGAGCTTTGTAGGCAAGTAGGGTTCCCCCGAAAGGGTCTGCAGATGGTTTGTCTGGGGTTGAGACTGAGGCCTGGGCTGGTAGCAGGGCTGGGGTTGAGGCGTGGGCTTGGGCTTGGGCTGGTAGCAGGGTTGGGGCTGAGGCGTGGGCTTGGGCTTGGGCTGGTAGCTGGGCTGTGGTTGAGGCATGGGCCAAGGCATGGGCTGGGGCTCCAGAGCCTGACTTCAGGGAGCCAGGATGCGGATGGGCTCGCCGCTTTCTTGGTGGGGGCACTTTGTAGGCAGGGCGGGTTCCCCAGAAAGGGTCTGCAGAGGGCTTGTCTGGGGTTGGGGCTAAGGCCTGGGCTGGTAGCGGGGTTGGGGCTGGGGTTGAGCCTGGGGTTGGGGCTGGGGCTGAGGCATGGGCTTGGGCCAAGGCATGGGCTGGGGTGGAGTGGAAGATGAGCAGCACACTGAAGGCTTAACACAGCCAGGGGGAGACAAACATGCACCAAGAAGGAAGGGAAAGACAGGGAAGAAGACAGGACACAAAAAGGACACAAGAGGGCCTGGAAATCAGAAACAAAAGAAACCAGAAGACACAGAACCATGACAATATACTGTAGGTGTGTGTGTGTGTGTGTGTGTGTGTGTGTGTGGGGGGGGGGGGGGGGGGGGGAGGGACGTGTCTGTGCACATCCCTGATCAAAATGACATCATGATCTCAACCTTTGAAGTCAAAGATGGAATCGATGATCTAGCCATGCCACCAGTGTCATGTCCGGCAGGTGTGCCATGGTGGAAAAAACATACAGCATAATGTAGCGCAGCATGTGATCTTTATTTCTCCTCCTTAAGTTGCAGCCAATTAAAAGACACCATGGCAACTGAGACACATAAACTAAGCTCGAACTTGCTTCTCTGAAATCACTGGTGTGGAAATATTTTGTGTTCCCAGTGAGTTTTGTCAACAATATGTGCGTTTTCGACAAGAGAACCACAGTTTGTAAGCTATGCTATAGCATACATGTCCACAGGCAACATGACAAATATCCCGGGACATCTCTGCAAGAATCATAAAGAAGTAGACTTAGCTGAGAAAACAACACCGTTAACACAGGCAAGTCTTTCTACCTTAATGAGGACTAAACTTACACAAAATTCAACATGCATTAAAGTGTTAACTAGCACTAAAGGGGTATTTGTAGCATCAGACATGAAACATAATTCATAATTCACTGGTGGAATACCCTGGATTTAAGCATTTAATTGGCATACTTGAACCACGCTATAGAATGACAAGCAGGTCACATCTTACTACAAAGTTGAAGGAAAGGAAAATGTCTGAGCAGTGCAAATTTAGTGGCCTTGTCAACAGATTACTGGACCCTCAGAGCAACGCAGAGCTATATGACCTTCATAGCACTCCTGTGCACGCTTCATATCTGCTGTGAGGAGTGCACACTGCAGTTTAAAAATAGAGACTAGATCACTAAATTGCAGGTACCCTCTATAATCTTTGTTAACCGTTAGTTTCCAATTGACTGGCAAAACAAGTTATTAGGGCCCAAGCAAGTCATAACCTGTGAGGTCCCTATTGTTTTTCTAGTAATTATTAGTTTACTTCTTTGCAAAGAGTTATCACATTTTTCACTGCCTGAACATATCCCAAAACTCACCAAACTTGGAATATACGTCACACCTGGCGAAAAATTTTATGATATATTGTCGTTGTGAATTTCCACCACTAGGTGGCGTCATGATCAAGGAAAATGCATATTGGCTTTTAACTCCCATATACATTATCACACATTCAAAAACCTTATATCCACGCGTTCCCTGAATTATGTTGAAACTCGTGATATAGGCTTCTTTTTTTTTTGTTTTTTTTTCCGCAAATTTGAACTCCTCCCAGGGAATTTCACTGATTTGCACCAAACTTTGCACACAGCATCTGTGGAGCCTCCCGACAAACCATTATTAAAAGAGTTTTGATATTCTAAAGAATACTCAAGTTATTAAATAACAACTTCCTGTAGATTTTGGTCAAAACAGGAAGTGTTGCATATCTCCACATTGGTGTGTCCGAATGACATGAAACTTTAGGCGATGACCATTTGGTTTCTCGGATTGAGACAAAATGTGGTACAATTAATGCCAATGCCCTCCTGAGGATAGCTGACGAAGGTGTTACCTATCCACCACTAGGTTGTGCTCTGGTGGCAGTCTAGTTAAATATTTGGCTGTGTGCCCACATCATAACACTTATGTCAATGAAATTCATAGGGGTGGTATAGACTGGACCCTGTAACTGACTCACCTAAAATGTCCAGCAGGTGGCGCTGTTATCAACACAAAAGCATTTTTGGCCAATAACTTAACAAAATTGCACATTTTTAAACCTTATATAGAATAGAATAGTCTTCACTGTCATTGTACAGGAGAGTACAATGAAATTGAGGGTGCTCCCGCAGCAACACATAAAAAAAAAGCAACACATAGAACAAATAGTAATATAAATATAAATAAATTATATATATAGCCCTTTAAGGTGCTAAAGCGAGGTAGGAGGAGGTAGATTGGCTTTGTTCTTGTCGGGGGGTGGTTTGTGAGTGTATCCGTTCGTATTTGTAGTTCGTATGGCCCAGGGGAAAAAGCTGTCTGTCAGCCTGCTGGTATGGGACTTTGTTGACCTGTAGTGTCTCCCAGAGGGCAACAGATCAAACAGGGGGTAGGCTGGGTGTGAGGGGTCTCCTGTGATGGCCTTGGTTCTCCTGAGACAGCAGGATGTGGCGATGTGTTCCAGGCTGGTCAGAGGGCAGCTGATGATCTTTTGGGCAGTGTTTATGACCCTCTGCACCGCCTTCCTGTCCTCGGCTGTTGAGCCTGCGTACCACACACCCAGACAGTACGTCAGTACGCTCTCCACAGAGGAGTGATAGAAGGCCAGCAGCAGCTTTGTGTCCAGTTTGTTTTTTCCTGAGGACACGCAGGAAGTGTAGTCGCTGCTGAGCCTTCTTAACCAGGGCCCTGATGTTGTAGGTCCAGGAGTGGTCTGCGCCGATGTGGGTGCCCAGAAACCTGAAGGTGGTGACAGTCTCCACCTGTTCTCCATTTATGAGAGAAATGGAGAACAGGTAGCTCTTCTTGTTCTCCAGGTGGCTCAGCGCTGTATGGAGTGTGAGGGCGATGGCGTCCTCTGTAGAACGGTTTGCCCTGTAGGCAAACTGGTGGGGGTTGAGGGAGAGAGGGAGACAGTCTCTGATGTGCTGGGGAACTGATTGCTCCAAGCACTTCATGATTACAGACGTCAGAGCGATAGGTCTGTAATCATTCAGGCTGTCTATGGCAGGTTTTTTCGGGGATGGGGACGATGACAGAGGCCTTCAGACATGTGGGGACGGTGGCATGTGTCAGGGAGAGGTTGAAGATTTTGGTGAGGATCCCTGCCAGTTGGTCTGCACATGCTTTAATCACCGCCCCTGGGATACTGTCAGGACCAGCAGCTTTTCTGGGGTTCACTGCTATTAAGTTTTTTCTCACCTCGTGCTCCTGGAGAGAGAGAGGTGGGGTGCTGGAACCAGGGGGAGGCAGTGACTGCAGGTGTGTGGTGGTGGTCTCAAACCGGGCAAAGAAGCTGTTTAGCTCCTCTGCCAGTGTGCTGCGGCTGTTGGAGGATGTGGGAGGGGGTTTGCCTTTGTAGTTGGTTACTTCCTCAGGAAGTAAAGTCTGATCATCCCCTTCTTGTACACAGCTTCAGTGTTAGATCTCCAGTCCAGTCGCTGGTTGATAGTAACACCCAGGTACTTGTAATCCTCCACCGCCTCCACATCCCTTCCAAGAATGCGCAGTGGTTGGAAAGCCAACTTCCTCTTCTTCCTGAAATCAGTCACCATCTCTCTGGTCTTGCTGATGTTCAGCGGCAGGTGATTCTGTCCAGTCCACTCCACAAAGTTGTCCACCAGTGCCCTGTACTCCTCCTCCTGTCCCTCACTTATACACCCAACAACAGCCGAGTCGTCAGAAAACTTCTGCAGGTGACACGACTCGGTGTTGTACTGAAAGTCAGTGGTGTATAAGGTGAATAAGAAAGGAGACAGTACAGTCCCCTGTGGAGCTCCTGTATCACTAACCACCGCATCAGACAGAACACTGCCCATACGGACAAACTGTGGCCTGCCTGTCAGGTAGCCAGTAATCCAGGAGATCATTGTGTCATCTACACCCATCACCCGCAGCTTCTACCCCAGTAGCAGTGGCTGAATGGTGTTAAAAGCACTGGAGAAATCAAATAATGTGATTCTCACAGTACCTCCTCCACCATTCAGGTGCGAATGGGCTCGTTGCAGCAGGTAGATGACAGCGTCAGCAATTCCCAAGTGGGGCTGGTAAGCAAATTGCAGAGGGTCTAGCAGGGCTCTCACCTGCTGCCTCAGGTTGGCCAAGACCAGTCTCTCCAGCACCTTCATCACATAAGATGTGAGGGCCACTGGTCTGTAGTCATTGAGGCCCAATTGTGTCGAATTCTTTGGAACAGGAACCAGGCAGGACGTCTTCAAAAGCACCGGTATTCTCTCCTGACCCAGGCTTAGGTTGTAGAGGTGTTGTAGGACAGGAGACAGCTGGCTGGCACATGTCTTCAGGATCTTGGGGCTGATACCGTCAGGGCCTGCAGCCTTCTGCTGATGGAGTCTCTCCAGCTGTCTCCTAACCTGGCCTGCAGTCACAGTCATGCGGGGGAGGGTGCTGGTGTCTTGAGTGGAGGAGGAGGAGGAGGAGGAGGAGGAGGAGGAGAGGTGCTGCACAGGAGCGCTCACAGCAGAGGAGTGAGGGGGGAGGGGAGGAAACATCTGGGGCAGTGAGGGTGTGTGGGGGTCTGGAGGTGTCAGGGAGACGACAGAAGGCTGTGAGCTGAACCTATTGAAGAATCTGTTCAACTCGTTTGCCCTCTCCAAGCTGCCTGATGACTGTCTGCCATTCACCTTACACCCGGTGATCTGCTTCATTCCAGTCCACACATCCCTCACATTGTTCTGCTGGAGTTTGGCCTCTAGCTTCCTCCTGTAGGTGTCTTTACAGGCCCTCAGCATATCCCTGAGTTCATGCTGCACTCTCCTCAGTTCTTATCTGTCTCCAGACTTGAACACCCTCTTCTTCTTGTTAAGAAGAGCTTTCAGGTCATTGGTGATCCACGGCTTATTGTTAGGGAAGCAGCGTACAGTCAGGGTTGGCATGGTGGTGTGTTCACAGAACCTGATGTATTCTGTGATGCAGTGGGTCATGCTGTCGAGATCCTCTCCATGTGGCTCAACAAATACATCCCAGTCTGTTGACTCAAAGCAGTCCTGTAGTGCATCAGCAGCCTCCTGAGTCCACCTCCTCATGCTCCTAGTGTGGACAGGCTGCCGCTGAACAAGAGGGACATACGTTGGGGTCAGCAGGACCAGGTTGTGGTCAGATCTTCCAGGGGGCTGTGGGACTGTATGCATCCTTAGCATTTGCATACAAAAGATCCAGCGTGTTATCATCTCTGGTGGGACAATCAACATACTGGTGAAATGTTTGGAGGGTTTTGTCCAGTGAGACGTGATTAAAATCTCCAGTGATGACAATAAAGGTGTTAGGATGCTGCGTCTGTATCTGGGCAACAGCGGAGTGGATGACGCCACAGGCCACCGCTGCATCAACTGAAGGAGGACCGTACACTGATAATGATGGCGGACGTGAATTCCCGGGGTAAATTATAGGGTCACATCCCTACAGTCAGCAGTTCAATGTCCGGGCTACAGAGGATTACACCACCTCTCACTCACATACATCGCAATCCCTCCTCCTTTCTTCTTTCCGCTGCTTATCACGTCCCTGTCCACCCGAAACAGTGCTGAAACCGGGAACCGCCATGTCTCCGTGAAACACAACACACTGCACTCCTGATATTCCCTTTGAGTTTTTATCAGCGCGGCAAGCTCGTCTGTCTTATTCCCCAGAAACCTCAAGTTCCCCATGACGATCGCTGGTACAGCCGGTCTGTGTCTCCTCTTCTTCGCCCTCCGTTTCACTCCGGCTCTGCAGCCCGGTGTCTCCTCCGCAGCTCCTTCAGGACCTTAGGCCTGGCTCCGGGCAGCAGTGCAGGTTCACACAGCAGTGCAGGTTTACACAGCGCAATCAGCTGGTCGCGTGTGTAAACAATGCGCTCAATGATGCACTCCTGACCCTCCGTTGCTAGGGCTAGCGGAAACATCATACAAATTGCAAAATGCCACGAATGTTTTAAATAAAGGAAAAAAAGGAAAGTGTCCGTCCTCTCTCGGACTCTGGAGAAGAGTTGCCAAAAGTTACCAAAAACTCACAACCAAAATCAAAACAGAACTACAAAACAAACTACAAAAACTTGGAAAACCCTCGGGAGCTGCTGCAACAGGCTGCCACCTAGTACGGCACCATAGCAACCGTCATCAAGACATCAAGTCAAGCTTCCAACTCTTTTTACCAGAGTCCATGGAGGAAATTATACTGGACATGGCAAACCTGAAGGGGAAGCGTGTGTTTAGGGACACATGGAGAGCTTTGGACTAGGTAGACCCCCAAGCCTACATGGGTCTGTTGATTCTGGCTGGCATATAATGCATACGTGGTGTGGATGGTGATCGACCCGGTGTGGAATTGGGGGAAATGCTTCAAGAGGCAACTCTTCATGGCAGAGCTTGGGAAAGCTTTAGTGACTCCTCTCATTCAACGGCGACAGCACCTTCCCCATCTGCCCCAGGCTCTGTCCCCCAACAAGGACAGTGGCAAAAGAGGAAGAGATGTGAGCTCTGTGCCCCAAGAAACAACAAAACAAGTCAGCTACAAATGTGATGCCTATGTTTGCAAGGCACACTCCAACCTGATTGTACAATGCCACTCCTGTGTGTGGCACACACACACACACACACACAGATGACCATTCATGTTGATTTTTTCTGATGTTCTGTGAATTTGGCCTCTGTTTCGATGACACTGGTCAACACCAAATTTATTGTTTAAGTTTTTTAGCTGATTTAGGATAATTTTGATGTGCTGAATCCAAAAATCACATTGGTTTTGCTCAATCAGGTCAACTTTCTAAACAAAGCTACATATTTGTTTTTTAACGTTTTTGTTTACATGTACGGGTATTTTCACGTCATATGATGCAAAATTATTTTATATTTCTTGCAATAAACAAATTCTGAAGATTCTGCATGTGCCAACTTATGACTAACTGTTTTTTATATATTACAAGTGAATGAAATGGCTTCGACTAGAAGATCTTGCAAAAATAAGCCTGACGTATTCTGCTACATCTGCGGTGAATACACCATTGTTCCTAAAAGGAATCTAGTCACAAGTTTCATAAAGCGTGCTTACCATGCCTTTTTTGGTATTACACTTGGTGACCAGGATAAAGCTTGTGCGCCACACATGGTATGCAAGTCATGCACCGAGTATCTGCATCAGTGGACCAAAAGCAAGAAGAGTTGTCTAAAGTTTGGAATTCCCATGGTTTGGAGGGAGCCGACAAACCAAGTCACTGACTGCTACTTCTGCGCTATTGATGTGACTGGGATCAACAGAAAGAACCGAAGCAGCCTCAAGTATCCTGATCTTGAATCAGCACGTCGTCCTGTAGCTCACTGTGATGAAATTCCAGTACCTGTCTTTGGAGAACTTCCTGACATCAGTGATGAAGATTCCTCCAGTGTTCCAGAAGATGAAGAAAAAGAAGAAGTGGTTCTTAATGATGATGCTCCACATCCTTTTTCCCAAAAGGAGCTAAATGATCTAGTTAGCGATCTCAGCTTGTCAAAGTCCTCTGCCGAGCTATTGGCATCCAGATTGAAGGAAAAGAACCTCCTCTCTGACAGTGCTCGCATCACCTTTTACCGCAACAGACATCAAGAGTTCCTCCATTTTTTCTTTGAAGAGAAGGACTTGGTGTACTGTACAGATATTGCTCAGCTTCTGCACAAGCTTGGAGTGCCACAGCATGAACCCAAGGATTGGAGACTGTTCATTGACAGCGGCAAGCGATCGCTGAAATGTGTTCTGCTTCACAGCGGCAACCAGTTTGCCTCTTTACCCCTTGCTCACTTGACTACACTGAAGGAGAAGTATGAAGCGGTGAAGTATGTGCTGGAGAAAATTTGTTATGATCAGCATGAGTGGCTTATTTGTGTTGACCTGAAGATGGTGAAATTTTTGTTGGGACAACAGTCCGGCTTCACCAAGTACCCATGCTTTCTGTGCATGTGGGATAGTAGGGACACTGCTCAGCATTACACAAAGAAGGACTGGCCTGTGCGGGAGGAATTGGTGCCTTGCAGAGCAAGGAACGTCATCAACAATCCTCTGGTAGACAGAGACAAGATACTCTTCCCACCGCTGCACATCAAGCTCGGCTTGATTAAACAGTTCGCCAAAGCTCTAGACAAGGACGGTGGCTGCTTTACTTACTTGTGTCATGCTTTTCCAGGATTAACCATAGAGAAGTTGAAAGCTGGCATGTTTAATGGTCCTCAAATCCGTCAGCTCATCAGAGATCCTGAGTTTGAAAACTCAATGAACGAAGTGGAACTGGAAGCATGGAAGGCTTTTGTTCTGGTCGTGAAGAACTTTCTTGGCAACAACAAGGCCAGGAACTATGCAGAACTTGTCACCAATATACTGACTGCTTTCAGAAATCTTGGATGCAACATGAGCATCAAAATGCATTACTTATTCTGACATATGGATCGGTTTCCTGAGAATCTGGGATCAATGAGTGATGAGCAGGGGGAGAGATTCCATCAGGACATAAAGGAGATGGAGACCAGGTATCAGGGAGGCTGGGATGCAGTCATGATGGCTGATTACTGTTGGACTCTGAAGAGAGACATCCCTGCTGCTGAGCATTCGAGGGGTTCGAAGAAATGGAAGTTCATGCCCTGAATTTTGCACAATGACGACGTAACGTTCAATTTACATGTACTTACCTTTATCAATGTCTATTGTTCAATTTACAGAAATTGAAGTTTGTAACATTTAATTAATACATTCTGTTAGAAAACGATTTTTTTTCTCCTAAAACCTTTTTTGGATGAGAAATATTAACGAAAATCAACTGATAATGTCACAAAAATGTAATCAATTTAGACAGAAGATCTGATTTTTCAAAATCAAATTAACATAAAAACCTGACCTGATTGAGAAAAACGGATGTCATTTTTGGATTCAGTGGTGCAAAATGGTCCTAATTCAGTTGAAAAAACATAGACAACTTACAAAAAAATTTTTTGCAATCCAGTGTTATTATTATAATTTTCAGTGTGTATTCTTTGTATAGTCACAGCAGTTATGCATGTTCACAACTAGTTGGAAACATTGTATTAAAAGGTGTTAAATAAGATTTGGTGATGATTTTGTTTGAATTATGTTTTTTGTGGTAGTGTAAGAGCAGTTAAGTTCAGTTTGCGTACCAGCAGAGACTAGGAGTGGAGGATGCCATCACCTTCCTGCTCCACCGTGCCTACGCCCACCTGGACAGACCAGGAAGCACTGTTAGAATCATGTTCATGGACTTCTCCAGTGCGTTTAACACCATCCGGCCTGCTCTCCTGGGGAGTAAGCTGACGGCAATGCAAGTGGACCCTCCCCTGGTTTCCTGGATTACAGACTATTTGACGGGTAGACAACAGTATGTCAGACTGAAGGACAGTGTGTCTGACACAGTGGTCAGTAGTACTGGGGCTCCACAGGGAACTGTTCTTTCCCCCTTTCTGTTCACTCTGTACACCTCAGACTTTCAGTTCCGCTCTGATTCCTGCCACCTGCAGAAGTTTGCGGGTGACTCTGCAATTGTTGGCTGTGTCAGTGAGGGGAAGGAGGAGGAGTACAGGGGCATCGTGGAATCCTTCGTTAAGTGGTGTGCAACTAACCATCTGCATATCAACTCCACCAAGACTAAGGAGCTGGTGGTGGATTTCCGCAGGAGGAAATCTGCCCCCACACCCATCTCCATCAACGGTGTGACTGTGGATGTTGTCCAGGATTACAAGTACCTTGGAGTATACCTGGATAACAAACTGGACTGGGCCAAAAACACTGAGGCTGTTTACAAGAAGGGCCAGAGTCGACTCTATTTCCTGAGGAGGCTTCGGTCATTCAATGTATGTAACATCATGCTGAAGATGTTCTACCAGTCCGTAGTAGCTAGTACCATCTTCTTTGCTGTTGTGTGCTGGGGCAGTAGGCTGAGGGCAGCAGAAACCGATAAGGTCAGCAGGATCATCAGGAAGGCTGGCTCCGTCCTGGGGGTCCAGCTGGACTACTTGGTGGAGGTGTCTGAGAGGAGGATGCTGTGTAAACTGCACAGTATCCTGGACAACAACACTCACCCTCTCCAACAGGTGCTAACCGCGAGCAGAAGCACCTTCAGCAACAGACTCATTCCCCCCCGGTGTAACACAGAACGCTGGAGAAAGTCTTTTCTTCCTGTGGCCATCAGACTCTACAACTCATCTATCTCCAGTTGATAGTGGGACAGTGGAGACACTGTGCCCTGAACAATGTCACTTTATCAGTTTTTCACCAATTCACTCTATCACTTCATTTAGTTGTTTAAAAAAAAAAAAAGTTTTGCTGCTACAATTTTTAATCACTTTAAACACTGTTACACTTCACCCAATAGCTGCTCATTACTCATTTAGGTTGTACTTATTTTATTTAAATTTTGCACTGCGTATTGTTGTATATTGTATATACCTACGTTTTTTACTTTATCTTACTCTATTTTATTTTATTTATGTTATCTCTACTTTCTCTATTTTCTTCTTCCCACTTTGTATTGTAACTGTTGCACAGTAATTTCCCTCTGGATAAATAAAGCTTCTTGAATCTTGAATCTTGAATCTTAAACCAGGCCAGTCAAATTTGATCGGAAACACCAAAGTAAGGGGGGAGAAACAAACATAATACAATACAATAATAATAATAATACATTCATTTTCAAATTGGTCCTCTCCATCCTCATCCTCCTGGACCTCACTGCAGCCTTTGATATTGTCTCCCATCAGTTCCTCCTGGATCGTCTGGCTAGCATTGGATTAAGGGGCACTGTGTATCAGTGGTTTGCTTCCTACCTTGCCGACAGAACACATTCTGTATGGATTCAGAATTGCTGGTCAGAAAACTCCACAGTTCACCACGGAGTTCCACAGGGTTCAGTGCTGGGGCCACTCCTGTTTATTATTTATCTTTTACCTCTTGGCAATATCTTTCGGCACTACGGCATCAACTTTCACTGGTATGTTTCAGGTATGGATGACAAACAACTACCTAAAATTCAACAGCAGTAAAACTGAGTTACTCCTCATTGGCACTAAAACCACACTCTCAAAAATTTACGTCTGTTCAATCCCCATCGCTGATGTCACCATACCTGTCTCCACTCAGGTTAAAAGCCTCTGTGTTATTCTTGACAGTACCCTCTCTTTCTCCAGTCATATTAACAATGTCTCCAGGACTGCCTTTTTCCATCTACGAAACATCTCCAGACTGTGCCCTGCATTAACAAAACACTCCACAGAAGTCCTAGTCAACGCTCTGGTCACATCATGCATTGACTACTTCAATGCAATCCTGTCAGGCATCCCCAACAAACTCATCCATCGACTACAACTGATCCAGAACACTGCAGCACGGATTATCTCACGGTCAAAGTCCACTGAACATGTCACTCCCCTGCTGATTCAACTACACTGGCTGCCTGTGTCACCACGGATTACCTTTAAAATCTTACTATTAACATTTAAAGCTGTGCATAATCTATCCCCTCCAACCTACACCCACTCTCGCTCCCTGTGATCTTCATCAGCAGGTTTACTGGTACCACCAGTCATCAAACTCTGCACAATGGATGCCAGGGCCTTCTCCCATGAAAGCCCTTTTTGTCATTGCACAAAGACCCATAATCAGTTGAAGGAGCACAAGACCAAGACCTAGGTGCGCGTGTGATTCCGCAGTAATAAAATTATAGCAGCTGTGATCGTCAATATAACGGAAATAAAATAACGTATTTATTCGTTCTCTGCGGCCCGGCACCAAACGACCCACAGACTGGTACCGGTCCACGGCCCGGTGGTTAGGGATCACTGTTTGTTATGCCCCGACCTAGGGTATACAAGAACATAACATAGTGATCTCTCCCTTTCCTACTCCCAAGAATAAACCACCAAAAACCAACGGATGCAGTCCAAAAATAAGGGGAATTTATTTACCCAAACAAAAATATACTTCAGGGTGAGCAATACCTAAAACAATAAACAAAACAAGCTGGGTTTTAAAACTTACTTTCCTAACCCAAAACAAAAGTCAACAGAAATACAGGTTTTCTTACCTCACTCCCTAACCAAAAACAGGAGAAAAAGGTGCACAAAGAAAAAGACTACTCACCCCTACTAAAAACTGGACTGAACAATATGTTTTAACAATATTTACAATATTTACAAAGGCGATGCAAAATCTCTGCAACAGCCACAACGAACATCAATTTTCAAGAGTCACAAAAATCAAGCCAGCGATGTGAGTGAGAGAGAGAGAGAGAGCCGCCAGGTCTACTGCAGGCTCCACTTTTGAATGTCCCAGTCAGTTCCATTCCACCAGTCAGCAGCCTCCAGGATTTCAACCAATCGGTGGCCTCCACCTGCACTGGTACCTTTTTGGGACACACAGAGTAAGACAGCACCTCCTCTTGACAGGGAGGGAAAAAGACAGACAGATACACACAAGACCAAATTTACAAATCATGACCCCCAGGGTCATAACACTGTTTTAAAGGACTACTTGTCAACTAGATAAGGCACTAAGGTACGTTTAACAATTGAGGCAGAGACAGCATTTCTAGTTATAAAAATAGTGTTTGTTTGTTCAATTTAAAAGTCTTAAAAGCATCAACAGTAACATGTCTCTCACTGGGGGCAAAAGGGGAGCCAATCAGGGCTGAGACTTATTGGGGGAGATGGGTCCAAAACAAAGGGGATCCCAGGAACACCACACATGAAGTAAATAAAAGTGAAACAAAATCAACCTAAAAGTGCAAAACACAAGAGGGAAACTACCACCAGGACACCAATCCGCCCCCTAGGCTCAGCATCTGAATAGTGGAAGTCAGAGGACAGCAGGTGAGAAAACGAAATTAAATTCATCTTAAAACAAAAACAAAAGAAATCAGGGACACTTAATATACTAAATCTCTAGTAATTTACACAATAAAAAAACAAAGAGAATTAACAAGATTTACATTATCAAATGAAATTCACCTGCAACCTGAAAGGACCAAAATAACTGTAAAGCCAACATAAATCAAAATTACAGGTTGCAGTGAAACCAATTGTTACAAAAGAAAATAAGGAAAATACCATAAACTATTAACCCCGAAGAACAGAAAATAAACATTCCCACGGTTCTCTCTCACACACACACACTCACACACCTGATGTGACAGGTTCGACAGTACACAGTTCAATATGGCGTTGCCGAGCAACAATTCGGCCACGGCAACGCTAAAACAAGACCTGGACAAAGGCTAACGCTTAGCCAGCTGTAGTGAGCAGCCGGGAGCCAGGCAGACAGCGTTAGAGCACCGCGACTGCGGGTGCAAATAAAAGTCTGTGAGTCAAAGCAGTGTGAATCCAAGCAATGAGTCCGAGCAGCAAAGCAAAGCAGCTGTTAGCGGTTAGCAGCAAAGCAGCTGACGGTGAGGCAAAGCAGCGAAGCTGCGAGACAAAGCAGTGAGGCAAAGCAGTGAGGCAAAGCAGTGAGGCAAAGCAGCAGTGATTTTTTGCAGACAGGTCAGTGGTTGCTATGCCGCTACACAGGTGTCTTTGCCCTACAATAAAAGAACAGATATGAGCAACTTACGAGTGGTTGGAGGAGGAAGCTAAAGTCACTGTGCTACATACCGGTCAGGCAATCACGGTCGGCATGGCATGGAGCAAAGCAGTCGGCCACACGGCGACCAGCAGCGGACAGCAAGCGGTACACAGCGAGCAGTGAGCAGCATGCAGCCAGCAGCAACACCCAAGCGAGCGGCACACAGCGAGCGGTGAGCAGCGTACAGCCAGCAGCAACACCCAAGCAAGCGGCACACAGCGAGCGGTGAGCAGCGTGCAGCCAGCAGCAACACTCAAGCAAGCGGCACACAGCGAATGGTGAGCAGCGTGCAGCCAGCAGCAACACCCAAGCGAGCCTCTGAAATAAAATAACCAGAATGAAACAACTGGATAGACAGCGTGAGACCAGACTGTAGTCGCCGCCGCCAGCCTACCTGCCATCAAGCGAAAGCGGAGAGCACCAGGAAGTGATGTGACCCAGGCTCCATCAGGCAAGAGGACAACCAGGTGCCTTCTGCCTCCCTTTATAAGGTGCTCCCCCACAGCAATTGGCTGGGAAGAGCCACACAACTGAAACCCATCATAAACTACTTCATACTGCTACAATAACCAGAGCCATCCCTCTCTAGGCAGCTTAGATATCATGGCGAGGAATCTGGCTATAAGCTGGCATGCAACTATACTACATGCACTTTTGATGGTTCTATTTTTGAGTTCACCTAAATGTTCTCATAAGTTAGGAATGCTTAGTTAGGATGGTATAATAATAATAATAATTATAATAATAATAATACATTTTATTTAAGAAGCGCCTTTCAAGACACTCAAGGACACTTTACAGGGGGATATCAGAATAAAACAATGTATCAAAAAATTTAAAACATTCAATAGAAAAACATTCAGACATCCAAATAGAAAGAAAAAAAAATACAATAAACAACATTCAAAACATCAATGAACATACAGTGTACAACAATTAATAAAACAACAATAGAGGTAGGGCGGTGTTACAGTTAGGGGTGGACTGAATAGGCAATTTTAAACAGGTGCGTTTTGAGTCTGGTTTTGAAAACAGGGAGAGAGTTGGTATTACAGATGTCGGGTGGTAAGAAGTTCCAGAGCTGGGGAGCAGAGCTCTGCTCCCCATGGTGCGGAGGTGTACAGGGGGGATAGTGAGGCGGAGGGAAGAGGAGGATCTGAGGGAGCGTGCTGGAGTGGAGATGCGAAGTATAGAACCTGTCCTGAATTCAAAATACCTGCCAAAACTAGCAGCACCTGGTAATTCAATATCTCCTTGGAGAAGCTAACACTGACATCAGCAAGGTCCCAGCGTGACAGTGAGCTGTGATACTTCATCACAGTCTTAACACACACATGGCACTGTAGCAGTTACCTATATTACATGACACAAGTATGCACAGAGGACAGAGGAATCACATACCTTGATTCTGCTACAGACAAATTATGAAAATGGCCTCTGAGTGGCACTCCAAAGCACGTGTAAATACATGACACTGCAACTGTAGTTGGTAAATCTAGCTGCAATTCCAAGTAATTTTGCAGGCATGACACAGAGACCACAAAAATGTGCACTAAGGTTGTTGGGAGCCACAGATGAAGTTGTTCATTGTGGATTTTAAAATGGGCTCTGAACTGAACTCCCCCAAGTTCACTAGGATTCCCCAGTCTTCACACCCAGGTGCAAAGACTGCAGAGTGACCGACTCAGCTTTGAGCTACTATTGGTCGGGGTGACATACCCCCCACTGATCAGATCAAAACTCCAGTCAAAGGAAAAGAGCCATCAGTTTCCTCCATCCACTTTCTTTCATCAGACCTTGCACAGCAAGAACAGCATGGATTACAACCTTCTCCTGCTTTGGCTCATCAGCCAGGGAACCACCAGCACATTTTCTTCAGAGACTGGTAACTTTGAAGTGGGCCTAGATCGCACACAGCATAGCATAGAATGGCTATGTGTTTGTTGACTGTTTAGGTGTTATTGTGATCTGGGGTCAAGTTATGGTAGTTTGCTTTGCTACACTGCTAATTTGACGTTAGTTGATTATGCATCAGGGTCTTTGCCTGTAACTAACCATCTTCTCTAACCTGGCATCACATCACACACACACACACACACACACACACACACACACACATTCTTTCATACTGGACCATATCACACCCACATGTGATATCAGTGAGCTAATGGTGTGAACACCACAATTCTTTTTTCAGTCTTATCAAAGAAACAAGTGTTGGTCCAACGCTTTGATCAGCAACCTTATAGCCCCCTTTTGATCAGCCATTTTGTTTGTAGTCTCCCTTTGTCCAGTGTGGCATTTGAACCCATGCCACCATTTTGCTTTTGTTCTTCCAGATACACTCTAGAGCAGAGGCGTTCCTAGGGTTCTGACACATCCGGGGCTTAGCCCATAGCAGGTCAGTTAATGAAATTTTAGACATAGAGACATTCTCCACATAGCCTACAGGTACCTGCTATTTTATTGTCCTCCCTTTGGTCTGCTGCAGGATCCCTGAACACATCCCTGTCTGCTATCATACCTGAAAATTAAATGTAAACATAATATTTTATAGCTTACTTATGAATGTATACTTATAGTCAATATTGGTATCCCATTGCTATTAATACAAATAATTATGGGCAAGGTTGGCACTAACTTATGGCATTTTCACATGCCCAAACACTGGATCAGTTACGCCACTCTAGTGTAGCATAAAAAAGAGATATCTGAAATATTTTATTTTCCTGCATAATCACCAATATTTTCCTCTATTTTGCCCATCTGTCGAGCTTCATTTTAACCCAACCAACTTTGGGGAACAACATGTTAACCTGTCCTAATGCTACCACCTAATGGTGGAGACACACCTTGAAACTAGGGTGAAACGTTAAAAACCACTATACCCACAATGCCAGGTGGATTATTTCATGTCCTAAAATAATCACACACTGATTTTAAGAAACAACAAGCTAACTACCTCTTCCACCCTCCCTTGCGCTTGTCTGTCTGGTGGCAGCAGCAGTACACCTAGCAGCAGCAGCAGTACCATCTTGATTATCATCATCTGAGAAGAAGTGTGTTAAATTATTTTAAGAACACACTATTCACACTACATTTGCATTCACAGATGAATGCTTGGCTAAGTACAGGGGTGCACTGCAAACCTATTACCGGTGAAAAAGGTGACAACGATACAATCCCATAATCACAGATCATCAAACGATTGACCCATTTTGAATTCAGTTTACACCCATGTAAGTAGCCACCAGTGTTGTGCCTGAACGCGTTCAATGAACGATCGTTCATGAACTTGTTCATATTTTGGGCGAACGTGAACGGAACGTACTGTATTTCTGCCTGATGAACGTTATTGTGAATGCGTTCATTCTGACGTTTGTGAACGGCGCGTTCTCACAGTTTAACTTCGTTCAAGACAGTGCCAGATTTCCATCGAGCCCTCCAGGCGAAAACCGGCTAAAACACACCGTGAACAGTAATATGTAGTGGAAAATCACCCAGTCTGGCTGTTGTGTTTAAAAAGGACGCTGGATGAGAGGTTTCTACACACAACCTGCTTTACTTTCGATCAAAAGTAAACTTAACTATTTCAGACAGAAACAGCTGCATACCAAACATGCAGTGAAGCATTACCAAACGAACACAGATGAATTCGTCCTTAACGGACACTACACTGGCAACACCAGCCTCCACAGAGTCGCACCGCCGCATGCGTCATCAATGTGCTAAGCATGGAGGCAAAAACAAATGAAGGCTTCACATCTGTTTTTTTATTGTGATACATCTAAAAAGTTTTGGAGTGATGTTGAATCTCATTTTTTTGATGCTGCTAACTCTGTCCATTCTCTTACCCTTAAACATGTTATTTGCTATGTTAACCCAGAAGATAATGCTCTTGAACACATGATGAACTTTGTTATCCTGTGCAAAATGTTTTATTCACAAACAAAAATTTGCAAAATCACTACCTAAATTTGCTCCTTTTCTCCTGGAACTGAGCTCTTTGCTTAAATCTCTGATTTTGTTAAAGAGCAAAAAAAGTAATACCTTACGGAGTCATTATGAAAAGTTTTTCCCTGAAGCCACTGTCTGAACTATCTATTTATTTATTATTTAATTTTTCCTTTCTTCTTCTTTAAGAATTATTTATTTACTTATTTATGTATTATATTTTTAATTTGTACTCTATCCTGTACCGCAAACCTGAAACGGCACATTGAACTAAAGCACCAGGCGAGCCTTTCAAGGTACGTGCAAGTGAATAAAAAATGAAAAGACACAGCAACAGCGAGCCAAAACAGATCCTCTACCACCCAAATTGCATTAACGGCGTACAGTAGCGGCTCTGCAATCTTCATCTCCCACAACCTGGACAACCTGGTTTTGCAGAATATTGTGGGAGAGCTGCAGTTTCAGTGTTAAAACTGATAGAATAATAGCCGTCTGTGGTTCTATATGGGCTGTGGCAATAATTTTGAAAAATAATAGCTCGCATCAACATATTCGGAAAAAAAAAGAACTATGAACTAGTTCATTTTCGGAACTGTGAACTTAGTTAAAAAATTTTAATTATGAACTATGAACTTTGTGAACTGAACTTTGAACTAGTTCATGTAGAAAGTGAACTTTCCCAACACTGGTAGCCACTGACATTAGCTAGCTAGGTAACAACATATTGTTTTTCCATGTAACACAGTACAGTAGAAGAGGCAGGCTGTGCAGGATCCCTGTCTGCTAGCTCTCATGCATGAAAAAGAAAAGTAAACAAGATGGTTTAACATTATAGCCTAATGTTAATGTTAGCTACTTTCTCCTCTAGAAGAAGCCCAAGCTTAATTATTTTTAGGAACACAATTCTCACACACTACAATTGCATTTACAGACAGATGCTAATAATAATAGATCGTTTTTTCCGTGTAATATCAGCCAGCTAGCTAGCTTACGTTAGCTACTCCCCTCTAGCTCCAGCTGCAACACTCATTTCGAAATTATACATTTTTCCATAATTCCTATTCCCATTACCTCTTTGACTGCTGACCACCTTTGGGGGAAAAAACATGGAAATCGTTCTTTGTTGTGACATCTTGTAACACTTGCTTGTTGTTGTCAAGCCAATTCGCACCTGACCGCTGAAGCTCTTGGGTGAATGACATGCGACTCTGGAGGTGTTAACCACTTGTTTGCCAATGCTGTAGTGGATGATTTTTTTTTTTTTAAATAACAATTAATTGTTTCTCAAACCTGTTCAAAAAAAATATTTTATTGAAGCAACAACATAAGATAACCTTTGAGGATGTGATCTAAAAAAAAACATTAAAAAACATTTATTATTTTTTTTTTAATTAATATTCGGGGCTAATTAAAAAACATCCGGGGTTTTAGCCCCGAATAAAACAGCATAGGGACGCCACTGCTCTAGAGCTCCACTCTACCGACCGGAAATAACCACATACGGCATCGAGAACGTAAACAATGATGGAGGAGGCAATCAGGGCTAATAGCTATGCTAAAGCTAACTCCTCATCAGCTTTTTTTTACCAAGCCTTTTCCTCACCAATGTCTGGTCTCCGGTGAACAAAGTGGATGACCTGCGGCTGTGGATTACCACCCACAAATGGAATATGGACAGAGTGGGGGCGTGTTGATCATACAGACTGATAACTGCACAGATCCTTCACTCAACTTAATAAAGAGAAATTTCCCACAAAGCAACGTTATATGACCAAACAAAGTAACGTAGTAACTGTAACTGTCTTTGGCAACTTATATGAGGAAAAAAAATACCACAGCTGTAGTGGAGAAGCGTCCGTCCTCCTGTCTGTCCTCCTGCCCATCCTACCAACTCTCTCTAAACTCTCACATTTCTGCCCCAAAAACAGCGTCTGTCACCAGCCAAGAACTTTAACTCACCGAGTGTTTGTGATGAAAATAATTCAACACAACTGTCAGCCCTCCTGACCGAGACTTCAGTGAACTTTCCCCCGGAAAACAACCTCCATCCCCACGAGTGAGGGAGTCAGACAGCTTCTAGTTCACTGATGGTGATTATGTAATTATGTAATTTAGCGCAAAAAAACGTAACTTCGTCCCTTTCCAGGATGTTTGGTGGGTCAGGATCTCATTCACAACACATAATAACAGTATCCATATGATTATAAACTATCCGTGGGTTTAGATTGACAGGGGGGACACTGGGGAAACACCTTGAAAACACCCCGGCGTCATCATCATGATGTGTACTGTCACGCCTCTTTAGGAGCCACAGTGCCCGCTTTCTTTGTGAATTACACAGTGGTTTGTCTTTAAGGCGGAGATGCTTCGCTCTGTATAAATCACCATCAGCGGAGGATCGGCATGCTGCTGAGATAATGCGGCATTGCTTTGAAAAAAAAAGGGCTACTGTTCCTACTACCTAAATACTCACCACTCATCAGATCCTCAAGCGGATCACCACATTCCCTAATCAGAAGCCATGGATGAAAAGAGAGGTCCAACTCCTGCTGAAAGCATGTGACACTGTCAGGTGATCATAGCTCATCCAGAGCTAACCTGGAGAAGGTCATCAAAAAGGCCAAGAACAGCCACAAGCTAAGAAACGAGATGCACTTCAAGAGCAACTCTGACCCCAACACATGTGGCAAGGAATCCAGGCCATCACAGGCTACAAACCAACCAACACCTCCACTCCATCTAGCAATGCCTCCTTACCTGATGAACTTAACCACTTCTATGGCCGCTTTGACAGGGACACCAACGAGGTGGCAATCAAGGCTGGGCTCCCGGCAAGCCACCAGCCCCTCACACTCACTCCCACCAACATGCGTGTGGCACTGGGCAGGAAGGTTGCTGGTCCCGATGGTGTCCCCAGACGCGTACTCAGGGCCTGTGCTGTGCAGCTGACTGAGGTCTGGACTGACATATTCAACCTGATTCTCGCCCAAGCAGCTTTCCCCACTTGTTTTAAAACCACCTCCATCGTGCTGGTGCAAAACACTACACTGCAGCGAGCCTTAATGACTTCTGTCCAGTTGCACTCACCCCCATCATCACAAGTGCTTTGAGAGGCTGGTCCTGGCTAACCTCAGAACCAGCTAACGAACCACACTGGACCCCTACCAATTCGCCTACTGGCAGAACAGCAGTACATAAGATGCCATCTCTACACCGCCCTCTCCCATCTCGACAACAGTAACACCTACGTGACAATACTGTTCATCAACTTCAGTTCAGCATTGGACACCATCATCCCCTCCAAACTGATTCTCAGTGACCTCGGTCTCAATACCTCCCCCTCAACTGGATTCTGGACTTTCTAACCAACAGACCACAGTCTGTTAGGTTAGACCACCTCCTCAACCCTCACCCTGAGCACTGGCGTTCCACAAGGATGCGTGCTGAGCCCCCCCCCCCCCCACTGCTCTCTCTTCACCTACAATTGTACACCTGTGCATGGTTCAAACATCATTGTCAAGTTCGTAGGTGACACAACGGTGATTGGTTTCATCAGCAACAACGATGAGTCGGCCTACAAGGAGGAAGTCCAGCACCTAACAGCGTGATGCGCCTCTTGGACCAACGCCTCCACCCTGCTGCACCATCGAGAGCATCCTTACCAAGTATGGCACTGTGTCTGACCGGAAAGCAATGCAGAGGATTGTAAAAACTGCCCAACGCATCACCGGTTCCTCACTCCCCTCCATTGAGGCTCTCCAGAGCAAGCGGTGCCTGCGAAAGGCACGTAGCATCATCAAGGACGGTTCTCACTACAACCACAGACTGTTCACCTTCCTCCCCTCAGGGAGACGCTACAAGTCACTTCGCACCCAGACCAGCAGGTTTAGGGGAAGCCTTTTCCCTGTGTCTGTCACCCTTCTGAACTCCACACCCCGGTTTTCCCTTCTTCAAAGGTGGTGTCCCTGAGCTGATCTTATTATTTGTCATAATTAATAATCATCCTTGATAATCACTAATTATTATTGATAGCCAAATTCAACCCAACATTTCCTATTCATGTTGCATGAAGCGCTACAAGGTGAATGTTGCCCAGAAATACAAGTCATTTTACCTGCTGGTTTGCATGAAGACACTGCTTTACTCTCCACACCTCTGCTCATCTGTGATGTGTACTCTGCTTCAGTGCTGAGAGTACTGTGGCAGAACAGTTGAGTTTGCTGTATATGTTTTAAAATGCAAATGTTACTTTTTGTTCATGTTTAGTGTGTATGTTCAGAACATCCTGGCTTATATAGGTGTCATTTTGTGCTGGTTTGTTTTTACCAGAGAGGCAGGTGTTACATTTCCTGTCATCAGCTATAATATACACTATGACAGTGATCTCCTGAGTCTCCTGCTTGATGCTGTGGTTTCTGGGCCTCTCTTCTTTAAGGTGTCGGCATGTAGTTTGATCATAAAAGGAGTCTGCAGAGGCAAGGCGGGTGGAATGAAGAAGCAATCTTTATTAAAACAGAATCTAGCGCCTTGAATCCGGGTCAGAAAGCGGCCGCTTTCTGATATCATCAAATCTGTGGACAAAACAATGCCAAAAATGCTCTGCCCTCTGCTCCCTCAAAAACCCCAGCCTTTGCTTCTTAGGAGGTTTTTCCAAGTGCCACCCACGTTTCTTCCCCTGCACCGGCCTTTAGAGCCCCCTTTCCAGTAAACACCCACTTCTTCTAATTGGTCATTTTGGCATATTATCCAATAGACTAAAAGAGGAGTTGACCTGTTTCCCTACTCTTCTCCCGTAACGCATCTGACCTGGCTGCGGTCAACTGTAGGTCTTGTCCCCAAAATGACCCAAATGGGTTCCCCATCCCTCTACGGGAACATAAACGTTCGGTCATCTCCCACCATTTGGCAAGGGCCAACCTCAGGTTTTAGTACTTTATGATGGCCTGCCGTGTGTTAACCTTTAGCCTTCACCAGTTGAAAAACTACTTTAGGACCCCTGGAGCTGTGAGCCTCACTCTGTCTGCACTCCTTCACTCACATGAGGAGAAACAATTAGTCATCATTCAATCTACATTAAGTAAATTAAAAAATCTGAATGTGTTGCCGTTGAGATACCTCAATGCTGTGAACGAATTTATAGTTTTGAGAGCTACCTCTTGTGCTTGCAACATGAATAATGTAATGAATAAATGCATGAAGGGTTCAACCTGTATGTAATTAATGGTCACTGCAATGTTCAGTATAAGAACATTTATTGACTACCTCTCTTGCCAATTGTTGTTGAAGTTTAAAGACAGCAAATTTGACTAATTTTTATTTAGCTTTAAACATTTTTACTTTGACTGGTGTATATTTGATTGAATTAAAACATCTTTGAAATAACATAGTTATGCTGTTATTTTAAAGATAGTGACCTCAAAATTGTAGACTTTAAATTGAGTGACACCTGGGAGCAAGTTCAGGCAGACAACAAAAAATCTCCCAACTATTCCTCTGCTTGTCAGTGCCACCGCTACCCTGCATCAGTATTGCTACCTGTTCTTTCAGCTCTACCACCGTCACCCCAGCATCTACCTGTAGGCTCCAGATGAATTGCCCATCACTCCCTGGTAACTCTATTTGGACACAACGAGTGATGAGGTCAGATCCTAGACACCAAACTCAAAACAAAACTTTTGCTGCTATAATAACCATTTAAAACATGAGTTGTCTGACTGAAATATATTTATTCAGTAGTTCCTTGAATAGATTACACTAGTGCAGTGCCCATTGAAAACAGGCAGTTCAGCACAGATTATTTTCCAAGTCATACCACAACAAAACCAAAGGAGTTGCATCCAAGAGCATCTAGTGCTGCTGTCAAGCAACACTAACATTGTAGCAGATGTTAGCCACTGATGACAGGAACTTGAAATCTCACCTATAGTTGTCTGTGAAGAATAGAACTAGGCCACTGGACCAGTGTTGACCCCGCCTACCCGATCATCCAGACTCCTAAACCTTCTGCTTCAGTGTTTTATTTTTGAATTTTAAGTCTGCTTCCTCATGAAATCACATTAGAATGATCACATGTGAGCCTAGCTCCAATCTGTAGAGCAATGAAGCCACATCCTTGTTCTCCGTTTATTCAAAATGCACTAATATTGAACATATTGCATGTCCAAATTGCACCACATTTGACACATCACTTCCTTGGGTCATCAGGAACCTGGAAAGTGTGAACTGGAACGGTTGAGAAGGTTTTTAGGATATGCAAACAACAAACAGACAGAAAGCAAGACAGACTGACAGAGATTCCTTGCTTTATGGTAATATTTAGAGATGTTTTCTAATTAGATGATTAGATTTCTACTAATATTTTGCCATAGAATTTTAAAGAAAATATATGTAGGGAAACCTGTAATTTTTTATATTAAATTATGTGTAGTATTTTTGGTGCATTTCTATGGAAATTATTTGGCCTTTTTTTAAATACAGTGAGTGTAAACTCCTCCCCTTTCTTTATCCTTTAAATAACTGCAGGTCTTCTTTTTTCTTTTACACACACAGTTAACCCTCTGGACTCTATGCTGGCCATTTGTGTCCACCTCACTTCCTTTTTGATGATCATTTTAGCTGTGTTAATGCATATGGAATGATATTTCCCAAGGGTCTGGATTTTTGGCTGATCTTTCAATTTTCAAAACCTGCTCTTTAAATATGTCAATATTATACTGTGTATCTACAATTGTACCTTATGGCTCTATCGTGGACACTTTTGGCCAATTGAAACCCATTAAAACCACATGTTTTAATTCCTTGTGATTTACAGTATAAAATCATATAATTTAGGTAAAATGGCTTTCATTCTAAACTCAACACTTGAAATTTTTAGTTTTTAATGTTTTTTACCAGATTGTGTCATTTGTCCATTTTTGGGCAAGGGAGCAATTTCAGTTAATATTCTTAGTTTCCACTAGGGGTGTATGATGGCTTCCTGCACTCCAATGGAGCAAATGAATGACACAATTCTGACATAGGTGTGATCCTAAGGATGTCAGGTAATGATGTGTGTTTGTGCATGAAAAATTTTTTTTAGTATTAGCAAGATAAAGTGACATAAATTACAGTCTATCATACCATACAAGTTTTGGTGAATTACTCTTGGTACAGGTTATTGAGCTTTGAGTTTCCAAGGCAAACCTGGCTGTGATGCACAGGTTGAAAACACCTGTAACTTTGATCTTTTCATAAAAAAATGCCACACACAGCTACACAATAGCCTTTACAATAGCCTTTAGCTGCTCTCCAAAAAAAAGGATCACAGGTCATCTTGACCTCTGGCTTCTGGGGAAACAGAAACAAAGTCTGACACTGTTTATAAATCTGTCCTGGAGTTTATGCAGGTGCAGTCAGTACTAATGCTATAAGTGAGCCTCCCAGATCCTTCTTTATCTGTAGGATGGTGAGAAGGTCATATGCCCTGACTGAAGCACTTGAGTATGTGATTGGCTCAGAGAGTGAAGATGGGGAGAAATCCTCTGCGGTTGAGGAGGAGAAATCTTCTACCCAAGATGAGGACACGTCCTCTCCTGAAGATGATGGGACACCTTCCTCAGAGGATGACAGCAACACCACTGATGATGACTTCCAGCCAGTGCCTGGTTCCTCTTCCTGAGGGGAAGAGGACAGTACAGACACAGCGATGGAGGCCGATCAGCTGATGGCAGAGACAGAGGGGCTGGCGGGTGAGTGGATGTCTCGTCATGGAAAAATAATGTGGTTTCCCACTGCTGAAGAGACCCTGCACCACAATCCAGTATCCACTGGTTTCACCCCAGGGCCCACCCTGTATGCAGTTGCCCATATCAGCAACCTGAGGTCTGCCTTTGACCATTTTATTACAGAGGAGATCATTCAGCTGCTGTGCACCAACACAAACCTGCATGGGAGGTGAAGGTGTGAGGATTGGAAGAATGTGGATGAAGTGGAGATGAGAGTCTACATTGGGATTCTGATTCTGGCTGGCGTCTACCGCTCAAGACATGAAGCAACACGTGGCATGTGGGATGCCAAGACAGGACGGGCCACGTTTTGTGCCACGATGCCCCTCTATGGCTTCACTCAGATCAGCGCTAACATCTGCTTTGATGACAGGCTCTCCCACCTAGGACGCTTCAGGAATGATAAACTCGCTGCATTCCGCATCCTGTGGGAAAAGTGGGTTGCTTGCCCCTCCTTATTTAATCCAGGGGTTGATGTGTGTGTGTTGACGAGCAGCATGTTGCATTCATAGGTCATTGTGGACTTCGACCAGTGGCGTGCACAGACCTTTTGAAAGGCAGGGACGAAAAGCAAAAAAAGGGCACATACAGCAAGTTCTTGCGACTGAAGAGGGCACAGTAGCGCAAGTTTTGGCTCAGAGGAGGGCACTTTAGTGCCTGATTTTGTCACCCAAGAGGGCAGTTTATCATGTTTTAACCAGCCAAGGGGGCAGTTTGTTGTGTTTTGCCAACCAACAGGGCACTTTAACGCACTTTTTGGCTCCCAAGAGGGCGCTTCAGCGCGCGTTTTGGCTCCCAAGATGGTGCTTCAGCGCGCATTTTGGCTCGCAAGAGGGCACTTTAGCAAGCATTTTGGCACCCAAGAGGGCACTTTAGTGTGCATTTTCCAACAATTAGGCCACTGCCCACCCCCCCATGCACACCACTGACATCTACAATATATTCCCAACAAGCCTGCACAGTATGGCATTAAAATCTGGTTCACCTGTGATGTGGCAACCTCCTATGCCTGAAGCATGGAGATTTACATGGGAAAACAACCCAGTTAATTCTGGAATTGATTAAAATTTTTGATTTCATGATCAGGACTGATGTCAAATTTGAAAAAAGGAGCAAATATTTTCAGTATATAGTGTTTGTATATAGCATTTTGTAAGCAAACAGGAGGTGGACACTTTTGGCCATGCATAAGCTGAGAGGGAGTTTTTATGTTTTTTCTGCCACTGCACAAAAAACTAATGAAGCATAAAAATCATTGATACTGCTTATTGTTGACAACCATTTAGCTGCAATGATGGTTGAAGAATAATTCAGGTAGCATGTATTATTTTGTAAAAACATGGTGATTTAATGCTATTCTCCCTTATAAATCATCAGCATTATGTTATCTAGTAGGCATTTAAAGGGTTACAATTCTGAATTTGAATGAAATTTTAGTTTTCATGACAAGGACTGATGCAAATTGAAAAAACTGGGAAAAAAAAGTGGAATTATTTTTATATATGTATTAGTTTTATAGCATTTTAGAAATGTAAACAGGAGGTGGACACTTTTGGCCACGAACAAGCTGAGAGGGAGTTTTTTTCTACTTTGCCTTCCCTGCACAAAAATAACAATGCATAATAATCAATGTTGGTGTTAATCAGTTACATATCTCAGACTGTGTTATTGATAATACAAGATAAACCGGTAGCACTGAGAAGATAGGCAGTGATCATTTTTGTGGTAGTTTTCCAACAAGCGCATTGTGCAAACAAATTGGCATTTGAGGGGTTAAAAAATTTAAAATGAATTAATTTTTGTACTTATGACAAGAACTGATATTAATTAAACATTTTATGCAGTAAAAGCATCAAAAAACATAAAAAATCCCCAAAATTACAGACTCAATCTGTTGGTGGCCATTTTTGGCCACGAACAAGCTGAGAGGGTAGTAAAAATGAACAAGGCCAGAGGGTTAAGGCTATCAATGCACTACTGCTTTAATTGATACTTCAAGAGTCAGCTTAGAGAGATCCTGTTACACCACTCCTGCAGCAAAAGGAGACAGGACAGTCATTGACTATGGTGTGTTTGTGGGTGTGTTGAAGTAATAATGATTAAACTGAGGCACAATCCAGTAGTCCTGTCATGATTCAGTGTCTTGTTGTTGTGTTCTGATTTATTTTGATATCATGTCCTTGTGTGTCTCTTCGTGCTTTTCAGTTTCTCCTGTGTGTTTCTCCCTCTGTGTGTTTTTCCCTGTTCTTTTCCCTCCTCATTCACCTCACCTGTTCTTGATCCCGTTGTTAGTGTGTCTGTGTATTTAGTCTTTGTTCTCCCTGCACTCGTCAATTCGCTCCGTCATCCGTCAGCCTCTGTTCGTCTCTCAGTGATGTTCTCTAGTGTTTCCTCCAGTCTGTCCTCCTGTGTCTCCCCCATTGCTATGTTTGGATTTTGACTTCTTGTTTCTCTTGTAATTTGAACTTTGCCTTTTTCTTTGCACTTTGTTTGGTTTTTAGTTGCTACTTTATTTTTGTCCTCTTGACTCATTTTGTTTTTCGAACACTCCTGGTTTTTGTATTTTTCAGCTGGTCAAAATAAAGCTCTCTTGTGTTTTCTCCCCAATCCTGCCTCCCGTGGGTGTCTGCATTTGGGTCCACATCTAGTTTCCCACATTATTGTAACAAGTCCAAGCAATATGGCAAACGTGATATATTTGTTTTTTTTTGTTTGCTGAAGTGAGTGAAACATGAATACTCAACTATACAGAGCTATTTCTTGCTATATGTGGGTGCATAGGGCCCCCGCACCACTAGGGGGCCCCCTCAAGTTTCAAGTCCCCCCTCAATATCTGAGGATCGACCTGATGGAAAAGGTGTGAAAAGTACCTGGCACTGTGATTCGTAGCACCTCTGCTGAGGTTCCAATGTGATACGTAAGCCCGCTGATTGGTCAGATCTGGTCTCTACTGTGCCGTGTTGCTATGACGACCAGTACTACAAAGCTAGGAGGGGCGAGGCGAGTTGCACTGAGTCGCCGGTACCGGTCATTCACGGCATGGCATCAAAACAAACCTATTCATCTGGTTCAGAAACAAGAAGAAACTAGATGAAGAAAAACGCTCACAGGGTAAAGGTAAGGTTGTTTTTTTTTTCATGATGTGGGTGGAGGTGGAGCTTTAATGACAAGTCTTTGTTAGTTTAAGTGTTTGCTTTAGGAAAGGGCTAAAATAAAATGAATATGTCACATATGAATTCCATGAGACCGACTGATTGAAGTGACACTGGTTTTGTTGAATTATAGCAGGTCCAGCGTGTTGGCATTATATTTGGGAGGGAGGGTGTGTTGTTAGGCAGATGTCTGTCATGTCTGCTTCATCCTCGTCCAGTGGGAGCTGCTGTTCTGTCATAGACCTCCTCTGCTGTTCAGTATTTGCCACTTAACATTCCTTTAGGATTATGTTAGTGTGTCCTCAGTTTATAGGTCTCTAATGTGAAGTCTGCTGAACAACACTAATACATATCAGGCCTATTGTGGATTATTATGGACTATTGTGGCAGTGGATTATTGATCTGAGTGGATTATTGTTAACTCTACTGAGTAAATTGCAGTCTTTCTTTACCAAGTTTATTAGAATATTTATTGTGACAATATAATTTGATCATTCCTACAGTTTAGTTATGTTTTAGATATATTACTTTGTAATACATAAATGACACAAAGTCCATTTTAAGTAAACTATATTATATATGACCGTTAGTTCTTCCCACATAATATAGGTTAAGACCATACCATCAGTTAGGCACAAATAGTCCACTTTGTAATACCCTGTGAAATATACACACAAATATTCCTTCAATATCACACAGTGCTCATCAGTCATTTATCTTCGTTTTATAACTCTAACAAGGCCAAAATGTCGAACTGCTTAAGAGTGACAATTTTTAAATTGCGTGCATGCTTTAAAGCAGGGGTCCCCAAACTATGGCCCCCGGGCCACATCCGGCCCGCCTAAACAACTGGAGTGGCCCGCTTAACGATCCCTCTAAACATGGCCTATTTTTTTTAAATTGCGTTTTCCTATAGAGCTTGGCAACGTGCCGCAGTGTTGGGTGCCATCTTCATTGCCCAAGAAGCCGGAGCGAGAGAGAGAGAGCTATCGATAATCATCTCTAACTATGTAACGGGTAAAGAATGAATGAATGGCTTCATTCCACAGCAGGGATGGAAATTAGCACCTGCCAAATGCGGGTAAATTTGTGTGCTGGTGGGTGAATTGAATCAGTTTACCAGCAACTGTGGTGGGTTCTAAAAGTACTAGAACGGCTGTAAGCGGTCATTGTGACCGCTAGATTTTAAACTCTATAATCTCATAAAATTATACATTATACATTTATTAATATTCATATCATGGCACATAGTAAACCATAATTATTGCATATATTTACACAATATTTTATTAGAGAAAACTCCGAACATGAAAATTAACAATTAAAAGTAACTTATTTGATTATGAAACATTTTAAAATAATATATAAATCAAAAAATAAGGATAATCGAAAAAGCTGGAAACGAGCTGATCTAAACAAAAACAATAAAAGAGCCGTTTTGATCACTGGTCACAGTCTACAGATTACCTCGCACAGTTACCACACACAGGCTTGTGGCATTTAAAGTGTCCAACGTTCTGTTCCGTTTGCAGCTCTTTTGGACCGGCACTGCCTCCGTGTCTGTGTCTGTTGCTGCTGCGCTGGTTGCTTCTGCTGCTGCCCACCTTGTGCCGACTGCCGCAGCCTCTTTTCCCTCCATGCATTCTGCCCTCAGCTCCTCTGACAGCTGCTGCAGGACTTTCCTCCGGGCTCTCCTGCTGCTGGTGCACTCCTTGAATAAGATGCAGGCATTGATCCTAGCCAGGTCGAGGAGACTGCCACTGGCCATCTTCATGTACCGCCTTTGACGGATATAACAATATATAACAATTAACAATTAACTTACAAGTAAATTGACATAGCTGGAGGCCGCTAACAAACTTAGAGACAAGTGAGACAATGAAAGCAGCAAACCGTGCGAAAAATGTAACAATGAAACCCCGCGAAATGGTGTGTGGTCAATATGACCGCTTATGGCCGAAACACTCATTCAGTGTTATAAGTGTTATACTTTCTTTATAAGTGTTTTCCTCGATTCCTAATATATACAATTAATGAAAAGAAGGGTAAGGGTTAACCCCAAACATTATAGTCATTGTTACCTGGCATCAGCTTGTGTTTTTATTTTCTATAAAATAAAAGGAGTATCTGTGGTACCTCAAATAAATACGTGAAGACTTTCTATTACTTTTTTTGCAAACCAACAGGTGGTGCCAAGGCCAAGCAAAGGGCAGCTGCAAAAAAAATGATCATTATAATCTCCACAATAATACTGGTTGTCACTTTGGCCCATATCATTTCCTGTTATTATATATTTTACAATTTAAGATAGACATTTTGAGGAACACTCATCAGTTTCATTTAATGACCTATAGAGGATCCCCATTGTTTAGCTTGTGTTATCATTATCTATCAGTTCCACTTGCGTGGGTGAGTCAACTTAAGATGTTTGAATTTTTTATTTGAGAGAGATTTTGACGACTCTAGCCTATTTTCCTCTTAAAATGTAATAGATTGTTGCATCTTTGTGGATCACCTAAAAGGGTTAGGAATCTATCCATCGTAGTTTGACAAAATAGGGGCCCCCAAACGGCATCTTGCATAGGGCCCCCAAAAAGACAGAAATGGATGTGATCAAGAAACTAGTCAATCATAAGAAAGATGCTGTTGAAAACAATCCGCAAGGTCAGATTATGGAGAAAACATACTACTCTGCTCTTCACATCTCCCTCTCCCCCATTCCTTTCTTTCCTAATTCTGAGCAATGAAAACTAATTCCCCACCCTGGCCAATACTAAACATCCCGGAAGGTGAAAGAGTTACGTTTTTCGTGCTAAATGACATTATTACATAATCGTCATCAGTAAACAGGTCGCTGCGTGACTCTGTCACTTGCAGGGACGGAGGCTGTTTTGTGGGGGAAAAAAAAAAAAAGTTTACTGAAGTCTCGGTCGGGAGGGCTGACCATCGCGGTGATTTCTATCAACACAACCACTTGAGTGAGTTAAAGGTTTTTGCCGGTGACAAACGCTGTTTTTTGGGCAGAAATGTGACGAAGAGTTGGTTGGACAGGCGGGAGGACAGACGCTGCTCTGCCTACAACTGCGGTATTTTTTTCCTCATAAGTTACCAACGGCAGTTACAGTTACTACGTTACTTTTGTTTGGTCATGTAACGTTAAATTAATCGTTAGATTAGTCGACTAATTGAAAAAATAATTGCTAGATTAATAGTTTGAAAAATAATCGTTTGGGACAGCTCTAAAATAAATCAGCTCAGTGATTAGGAAAACTGGTGCCAAAAACTGGCACTGATGAACAGAGTACAGCGCTACAAGTAAGCTACAAGTAATGGCTGTATTTCTAATGTAATATTTACATCTAGATTTAGGGCATTCAGCAGACACTTTTTACCAAAGTGACTTACAGTAATTCATACTATCAAACACTGATTGCCGTGGCTGCCATGCAAGGTGCCGACCAGCACATCAGGAGCAGTTTGGGGTTCAGTATCTTGCCCAAGGACACTTCGACATGCAGGTCAAGGGAAACAAACCAGCATCCTTACGATAACAAGACGGTGCCTCTCCCTCTGACCCACAGACGCTCATTTCATGCAACATTGCTCTATTAGAATGTCCGAAAACTATGAGACCTATGTCTACTTACATCCATCCATCCATCCATCTATTCTATCCATCTATTTTCTTTTACTTATCTAGGTTCAGGTCAGGGTGGTAGCAGGCTAAACACTCTATACAAAATTTCCCTCTCTAAAGCAATGTTTGCAGCCCCCTTAAGCTTTTCAAGGCCAGACAAGAAATTAATACCTTCAGCAAGGTGCGCAGGAGTGATCCTAATCAAATGCCCAAACCACCTCAGCTTGCTCCATTTGCAGGCAGCTCCAGAAGGTCAATAGCTATGTCACTATAGTCAATAACTATGGATATTTGATGAAAAAACAAGAAGAAATTAAGAAACTGATTCAAAACATGACAGTGATTCGTAATTTTGAGTTGTAACAGAGACATTCTACTATTGTAGAGACAGATCACTCTGATCATTTTGAATGGGGAAATCTGCGACGCCAAATATGGCGCATATCCTGCCCCTTTCACCAACAGCCAATCACCTGCGTTGTCACAGCCAAACCGGGAAATTTATAGCCCAATCATGTTTCACCAGCGCATGCGCACAAGTAGTTTTTACGACAGAGACCGTCTCTGGTAGAGCCAGAGCACAGCAGCCGGCACAGATTCAGCCGTACGATGGACGTCGGTGTCGTAAATCCGCGCGCATGCGCAGTGGAGTTCTCCCTGTAGGAAAAGAACGTTTTTAACATCATTTCTACGGTAAAGCCGATGTTTTTTGGTTTTTATTTGTATCTTATTTCACTGGCGAGCATGTCTGTATGTTTTTTCCGTCCTGCTATCACGTTAAAGGGTGGATTTGACCATGCCTCTATTTATTTAGATAGGGGTCTGGTTTCTTTGGGCTTTTCGAGGCGTCGCCAAGATGGCCGCCAAGTGGCATGACTTGCCTAGAAGGACTTTGGTTGTAATCACTGGGTTTCTCATTTTCTTATAAGCCATGTGTGCAATAAATGTAAAAAGCATAGTTTACCATTTGCGATATACACTTATTTCAGTTAGATGAAGAGGCTGTATTCTGTACACTGAATGTGAAGATACAGACAGCAAGAAAACCCCCGGAAGCCACTGCACCCAGCCAAGATATGACCAGGCAACCTATGAAACGCCAACTTGTACATTTTGGAACCACTGTGCCTTCATGTAAAAGAAGGTCTCCCAGGAGTTTTCCTTGGAGAGTCCAACTGATTGGAGACACTAGGCTAGACCCTGAACAGACTGAAAGGTTTATCTCAACCGGCTTGGGAAAACCTCAAGATAGCCCAGGAGGAGCTTGAAGATGCTGCTGGGTAGGACTGGACTGCCTTGCTTAGCCTGCTGCCACAGCAACCCAGCCATAGATAAATAACAGAAATGGTATGGTTTACAACAATCCTTTAAATCTGCAGTTGTAAATGTTAATAAGATGTTAGTAGAGGGATTCTGGTTCAGTATCTGTGCAGCTCTTATCAGAAGAGTGGTTGTACAGTTCATTACAGTGGTAAAAAGAATTAATTCCTTTAATTTAGCATCAATAAGTGCTTTATAAATCATTAATAATGCCATTTGTAGTGTCACTAGATAAACCAGCTATCCACATTGACATACTATGAAAGTTTCACTTTCAAAGTGAACAAGCCTTTTGACACCCTCAGCAGACCTCCCACAGTGCCCTACAGACTCAACCAAACTTTACAAGAGATTTCAACCCCTCTGCCCTATTCCATCATGGAAGGTTTTGATTCACAGGAATGACAACCTTATTATGCGGCACACTTATTATTGATATTACGCCGCAGAGGCGCGGTTGCCATGGTCACCAAGCAAGAGACATTTAATTTTCTCTCCTCCATCATCATTATCTATGGGGCCATCTGTTGTGGAAAATGAATTCAGCCTCATTTGCATGACTGATAAGCACATTCTTTATCTGTCCCACAGAAGGTCATATGCCATGGATTTGGGGACTAGAGGGAGAGAGAACGAGAGTGAGGAGGTGAAATGATGCGTGGTCTTACCTCTATGAAGGAGGTAAAAGGGGTGTATGTGTGTTTCTGACTGTCTATCGGAGCTTGGATGTGTGCACATGTCTGCATAATGCATGGACACCTAATGTTTATGTATGCCCTCTTGTTTATACCAATGCCATGGCTTTGTTCTCATGTGGAAACTTCTAAATCAACATAAGCCTGTGTGTGTCTATGTAGGTACCCACCATCATGACTGCATGCAGTAATTTTGTGTGTGAAGGCATATATTTCCACAATTGTGTGTTTGTGTGTGTCTATGTGTAGGTCTGTTTATGGGAACTGTATTGTTTCAGTTTCAGTTTCGTGCACAGATCCACCATCTCTGGTGTAGTTTTATAACTGAAACTACACTGACTTGTCTGAATAGTAGTGTACACAGCACCTGACATATGATCATCTTATAAAGTTGCAAATGCATAAACAAACAATTTTATGATTGTACATCCAGCAGACAGAGCAAGAGCAGCACTTAAGTTAAGTTTCTCTTCACCCGAGGTGTTCAATTTTATTTCACTTTCCTTCTAGCTCTGTTTTGTCTCCACCAGCTCCTGAGAAAAGTACCTGCCTCTTTGGCATTTCTTTTTGCCACTGTTTTTAACTGAGGCAATTCAAGTCTTTGAACTGCATTATTACTCAGATTTTTTTTTTTTTTTTTTTTATAATGCAATTTTTAATGTCTTTTAAATGAAATGTTTATGTCTTTTAATGTAATTTGTGTGTGCCTGTAAAGCACTTTGAGTTGCCTTGTGTCTGAATTGTGCTATACAAATAAACTTGCCTTGCCTTGCCTTTAGAATTTGCACCACTATGTTCAGCAGCTATAGTCACCAGCTTTGTCTGCTGTTTGTGCTGCTTTGTAGTAAACAGTGGTTTTGTGCAGGCTTTTTTTGTTGCTAAAAACAAACAATTAAGTAAATTATGTTTAATAAAAACTTTCATTTCTAAGAGAAAAGTCTACTGTTAAAGGGATAGTTCGTTTTTTTTTAAGTGGGGTCATATAAAGTACATATCTATAGTCGATCTGTTTCCTACCGTAATCACCGATCAGCGCAGCCTCAGTTTGGAGCAGCAGAGAGCCGCTCCAGCCCAGAGGCTCAGCTTTGTACTGCAGTGAACGGGGTCCAGCAAAAAAGCGAAATTAACCACCAAAAACAAGGCTCACCTAAAATGTTTTACATCAGTTCAATTGTACGTTGTATAGGTAAAATTCACACCGCTTTACATTGCAGTCAGAGCGCGCTTTCTTTTGGCACTACATTTTCTTAACCGCAGAACCCCCGTATCCCTACATAACTGGGCAACAGCTGATCTGCGAGCGGCGGAATACAGCGCGAGGCCCAGCTGCTGGACGATAGGTTTACTTTCAATAAAAACGAAACTCAACTCTCCGTATCCTTCTGCATTAGCGCTCATGCGTAGGGATATGGGGGCTCTGCGGTTGAGAAAATGTAGTGCCAAAAGAAAGCGCAGTCTGACGGCGATGTAAAGCGGTGTGAATTTTACCTATACAACGTACACTTGACCTGATGTAAACATTTTTAGGTGAGCCTTGTTTTAGATGGTTATTTTTTTTTTTTTGCTGGACTCCGTTCACTGCAGTACAAAGCTGAGCGTCTGGGCTTGGAACAGCTCTCTACTTCTCCAAACTGAGGCTGCACTGATCGTTGATTACGGTAGGAAACAGATCGACTATAGATATGTACTTTATATGACCCCACTTAAAAAAAACTGAACTATCCCTTTAATACAGCATCAAAGCCCTCCCCACACTACCGAGAAGGAAATTCTGGTTGAGTAACAGTTAAAACTTTATAATGCATTCATTAATTCATTTGTTTGAAGGTTTAGGTCAAGTTTATCTTAACTAAAAAATAAAAACATTTTACATGTCAAATATTTTATTCACATGTTTAATTGCTGAAAACATTCATCACATGAAATGCTGTGTTACATGTGACAAACTGTATGTGCTTGTAAATGAATTTATCCCATGCAAAACATTTTGCATTGGTTGAATTTTATTTTTCCAAGTCCAATTTGAAAAACCAGAAAACCACATGTGCCAATATATTTACTTTCTTACAGGCTAATTTGTGGTATGTATGTCCATGTATATAGATTTATACTAATATGATAAATTCACGTCTTTTTAAAGGTTAGATACAGAATATTGAGTCAAAAATAGTGGAATCAACACTTAAACCTACCAACATATCTAAGTTTGTAATTTGTAAATGTTCACTCCACTGTGCTAAAACCTCAACATTTCCAGAAACTTAACAAGGATTGGACTTCAGTGTTTTCAGTTGGTCCTGCTGAAGTGGCTCCCTTAGGGTTTGTGTGTGTTCTGGTCTTTCATGTCTGGCACATTTGTCATCCCATTCAACACACCATACTGTACATAAGCAGGCTGAGGCTTGTTATTCCTTCTCTCTCTTACTACCATAACTGCAGCAATGCAGCCTCTCCTCCCTTGTACATCTCTCTCCGCTCCCTTAAGGTATCACTCTTTCTCTTCTTCCTCTTCTCCTTCCCCCTCATCCCCATTCGCTCTTCTCCCTCGGTCCCACTGAACAACAAGCCTTCACCTTCTCCCACTCTATCGTCTCAAGTCCCAAAACACACCAAATGTCTTTTCTCCTCCTCCTCCTTCTTTGGTTCTTTGGTATCAACACCCCTAACCTCAACAACATCCTTCTCCCTAGCTACCTCCATCCCTCCTGCAATGGGTTTTCCATCTTTCACTCTGTCTCTGTGTGTTCAGTCAATCACTTCCTTCTCACTCTTAACTAAGAAGAGAAGTTGTACCAGTGTTTTAAATATACAAATGCATTTTAAGTGTATGCACAATGTGTATACACACTTCCCATATCTCCTGGAGAATAACACATACAAAATGCATAAATATATTTCTCCACAAATGGTTGTTCTGTAGTGCATATGTGCATACTGTATGTGATACATATTTAATGTTGTAGCATGACAAAGCCTTCTGACAGAAAGACATGTTCAAGTGCTTTTATTTAGGCTCCAGAGTTTCATTCAAGAAGTTATTTATTTTAAGTAGACTCCATAATGACATCCACATGTTTGTTACAGTTGTAAAGGTTGCTTTTTATATTAAACCCAGGAGCAGACACCAGGACAGGGAGAGGGTTTAAAAGGCTTTATTTTTGAAGGTGGAGGCAGTCACATGTCACATGTGAATCCAGTGGAGACTATGGGAGACTCACGAAAGTAAAGGTAGCTAGTAAGAGGTTTCTTGGTACACAGTTCAGTGAGGGCTGGTGGCAGAAGTGCTGGCAGCCGGGTCGTAGTGTGGTGACAGAGTATTAGTTTCACTTGAAAGTGAAGGACAGGCAAGGTTAGATGAATTGAGAACGATAAACAACTAGAGAGACTCAAACAAAATGAGAGAGAGTTTGACCACGTACCAGATACAGTAGACAAAATAATTTGGCAGCGAGCAGAGGGAGGTCCAGAATACATATGCTGGCACTGCTGATTAGATGTGTTGCAGGTGTATGTCACAGGTAGCTTCTCCGTCCCACAGGAAAACCACGCCCAGCCTCACCAGAGCACCTCTGTAACAACACATGCACAAAAAACTACACAAAAAGGCCACCAAAAGATGACAATGACAATGACATGACAATGTTAACACGTTAGTGACAATTTAGATTATGTTACATCTGCCTCAGCCACTCCCTCTACTTCCAGGGGTTAAATGCCCTTTCCCCAGTCTCTCCCCTGTCTGTCTGTCTGTGTGTGTGTGTGTGTCTGTGTGCGTCAGGCAGGCACGTGCAAACATAAAGGCAGGAACACACCAGCCCAACCGTTGGACATCTGAAGCGTTTGGAGAGACTCGGACGAGGTCGGGAACATATATGTTTGGTGTGTTCAGCTGCGTCGGAAGCTTTCGGAGCCGCGCGGACGTTGTCGGATCCGACTGAGCATGCGAAGTCTGAGGATGAGGGCCGTCGGACGTCTGAGCCATTGGATCCTCTGATTGGTTGTGTGCCAGCTGAATGGCCGTTCTGATTGGCGGTGTGCTGGTGAATCAGCGCGGTGTGTGGGAGGGACGGAATACTGTGTGCGCTTTGTTTTTCTATGCACTCCGTTCCGTCATTCCCCGTTTTCATGTTTTGCAGTAGTGGCACCAGACTAGTTGCTACGTCCGTTCAGGACGAATTAATTTGTGTAAGTTTGGTAATTCCTCGCTGCATGTTTAGTATGCAGCTGTTTTTATCGGAAATAGTTAAGTTTCATTTTGATCGAAAGTAAAGAGAGTTGCGTGCATAAGGTTCTCGTTTACAACTCACAACACAAGCGCCACCCGCTTATTGCATCTGCGCAAGCGCAGAACGTACACGCTACTGTGGCGTAGGCAGCACGTCGAAGCGGTGTGTTCAATGCAACTTTTCTGCCGAACGGGTCAGACAAGAGGCAAGGGAGTGGTCGGAGAGTGGTCGGATAAGGCAGTTGGACGTCTGGGCGGTGTGTGGGGGCCTTAAGGCCCAAAGGGTGCTTGAGCCCCTGCCCTTTTTGCTTCATATTATAAAATGCCCTTTTTGTGTGTTTTTTAATGAATACATAAAATCCTGTTGTGCAAAGGGATGTCAAAAAAACAGGGGTATAAAAACGCTACGGTTATCTAACGCACGTATTTCCTCGTAATATGGTGTTGTGTGTGAGTGTGAGTGTGTTGAGCCTAAAGCCGCTTCTCTGTCCGCTGCGGCTCCGCTGTCTCTCTCTACCAACGTCGCTACTTTCAAATTAAAAGCCCCCCGCTAAGAACCCTGTTCCAAACACCAATGGGGTGCAATGTAAAGCTCTTATTTAGAAGACAAAGAGAGAGAGAGAGAAGCCGCTGCCTCATCAGAACTCCACCACGCACGTAGATGAGACGTGACAGTGGAGCGACTTGAGGCTTTGTGAGTTATAAATCCATGAACATAACTTCCTTGTGGGGGCTAACAAGTCGCCGGTCACTTATTCAATGTGCTTAAATATGAGTCATATTTCAGAAGAGTGTCCATTTGTCCTTGTTAAGCTAACTGCTTGTTAATGAGAGTTAAGAATAATATGACAGCTGTCTGTGTCGGCTGTTTATCTGCCACAAATCTTAAACTTCTTTCAGATATTGAGTTTACTGCAACTTTGCTGTTGTAAACATTGCTGTTCCTACTAACATCCACAGTAGTAATTTCTTGGTTTTGACACATTTTAGATGTGTAGCCTGTATTTCTAGTTTGCACTTGCCCTCCAATAAATAGCCTAATAATAAACCAGTGTTTGATTGCTTTTTAAGAATTGCAGCTGAATAGCACGTCTTCCAAACCTCAGTATTATGATAATGTGAATAAACTCATGTTGACAATAACTTGTTGACACAAAAGAAATGGCAGTTGCATATCACTCACAGCTACACAGGATACACAGCTAAGTAGTTAGCTTTCTATAAGTACTGTGTTTACTAATTTTAAGTTAATCTACATATTGTGTTATTAAAGGAGAACTTTGGTCGATTTAAACATGCAGCTTCATTGCTCAAGCTGCCCTTGAATTGCCAGTACCAAAGATGCGAACACATTTGGTCCAACCATTACAGAGCTCCGTGAACGGAGATTTAGCATTGACAGCTAACAGCATGGGGTCAGAACTTTGCACTGTGTTTTAAGCGTCTTAACATGCTCCACATCTCACACCAAAAGTTATGCAACATCAGCAGACACCTTACAACACAGCACTGTAGCGTATATGACTCAAAATGAATAAAAAAAGTAGTTAAACCAGTGTGTTTGTGCAAGCAGCTACATATCGGTTTGTTCACATCGGGTGCACAGTGAAATTCCGACACCCCTCCATTGCGAAACCCCACCATTCCGAAACACCCCCACTCCGAAACACCGCTGTTCCGACCCTCCCCTCAAAACACCGTCGTTCCGAAATTAAACACCGCTGTTCCGAAATAGATTTTCAAGTTTACATTACCTCCTACATCAAACACTGCCGTCCGCTCACCGGCCGCACTCACACAACTCATTGCTTTTTATTGCTAATAGGCCTTTGTCACTATCTTCATTTATTATGTAGTATATTTTTGCTTGCAGCAAACACATTTAAACGTTTCTTACGTGTCTAATCTTTTTACACGCACTATCCGTGGTGCTGAAATCCCCACTTCCAGCCGCACTCGCACAACTCTGAAATAAACTGTGGCCCATGGGTGCGATCTGCCGGGGAATGACCCCTCTGCTCGTTCGTTTTAACAAAACTTGTCTTTGTGGAAGGTTAACAATGTATGAGTGGATTGAGCACTGCTGCTCAGTTTGTCTTTGAAAAAAAAAAGCAGAGGAGAAGACAATAAGCTAACTATGTATTTTTGATTCAATAAACACTACATGAAATTGATTGTGTATCCATCTCTTATAGCCATAGACGGATTATCATGACCATGGGCCTACACAGGCAAACTGTGCGCACGCAAAAGGCGCTGTAAGGCAAAAGCGCAAAGGCTGTTACATAATTACATTGAATGTAATAATGTCTGCAAACGTAATAAACCTCAAACACCTACTAATACTACTGACTGTGCGTGCAAAATCCAGCTGCTGACCCTCAACTCCGCTGTCACACAACGGATCCCCTGTCCGCGCTCCCTCTCTCTTGCCCGAAAAATAATTTCCATGAAGAAAACATTGCCTGACATTTAAATTTAAATTCCCAATACAAATCTCAAGGAATCTGGATGTATTGCTCATTTGTAAACACAACACTTATCAGTCTATAGGCAAGAATCTGAAGGTTTATTAATTCAATTCATTTCAAATTCGCTTTATTGGCATGAATGCCACAACAACATTATTGCTCCAAGCACCAAGAACCACGAAAAGAATACCTAGCACAGTACCATTATACTTGCTGTGTGTGTGTTTATGTGAAATAATAATAATAGTAATAATAATAATAATAATAATAATAATAATAATGATGATAACTTTGAACATTATCACAATTAAGTTATCAATCTGCGATGTAAACAAAATGCAAACATTACAGACTTCTAACCATTTTTCTAAAAGTGTCTGTATTTGAATTGAGAATAGTTTTTATATAAATTACACAAAAGGAAAAGAAAATGTGATTTGTTTTACCTATTTCAGCCAGAAGCGGTCATATTGACCGCACATCATTTCGCGGGATTTCATTCATTGTCTCTCTTGTCTCTGACTTTGTTAGCGGTCTCCAGCTGTGCGACTGTAACACAACTTTATATGAAGAAGGACTAACACTAATAGCCTAATTGATTCTTATTTCTTCCACTTACAGAACTGTTTACGACTCGAAACAATGTTATTATATATGACGTTTCTAAACCAAATGTCGTGGCTTCAAATGCATCATGCATCCCACATCCAGTTACGCAGGCAGCTGTCCAGGTGCTGAACCAGGTGACAAAGGCTGCACTCTGCGTTCTGATGTTTGCTGGGCAGATCTGTCCCCCTTGCTTTCTCATCCACTCTGTTGTGGGAGATCTCCCACAGAGCAAAATAAATACAAATTTTTTCTCTCCCCGCTCGGCTCGAGTGCGGCTGAACTCTGGCTTGAGCCCACTTCACCCAGGCGCGAGCCTGCAGCCCCCGCTCCTGCTGACAACAGACCGGGGTAGAAAACAGACATTCCTTTGCTCAGAACCCATATCAAGCTGTGTCTGAATATGTCTGAAGATCGGTATAATGCATTGGAGTAATTTTCATACAATTTCCGATAGGGATGTCCCGATCAGGTTTTTTTTACCCCGATCCCGATCCGAGTCCTTTAATATTTAGTATCTGCCGATACCGAGTCCCGATCCGATACTTAGCCTTAACTAATATTTTCCTAGATAATACAGCTGCATTAAGAAAAAAAGTACCTGCATCTAAGCTATTCCTTAATAGGTTTTTATTATTTTGTTGAAACAAAGTCTATACTTTCATATGGCTCTTTCTTATTCTGCCTATGCTATTACAACACTGGCCTCCACCTTCCTTGTGTTAGCAGGTGAGTGTGTGACGCTGCACTGTGACAGCAGACCCTCGTGTACAGCCAGCTGAAGTGTGTGTGAGACGCAGCTCACGCTTGGTACCTCCATATAATCCTTTGCTTATTTCATGTACTTTACGTTGTCACATAAAATGACGTGGACACGTTGCTTGTCTATTAACGCGTTCAGCATCTCCTGGATTGCCTGCTTTACATGCTCTGCTGTATGAGACCCACGAAACTAGTGCGCATATACCGGCATGTTGTAACTCGAAAGTGGAATAAATGTAATGCAGAGATGGTAGGGCATACCGGGGATTCAAAAACTCCAGGTGACGAAGAAAACCCTGATCCTCTACCACGGAGATGAGCTGGTTATCCAGAGAGATTAATTTGATGACCCTCTCTGTATTATTTGTGGACATGTCGCTGAGGATATTTCTCATAACTGAAAGTATCCGCGACTGTTTGCTGCTTTGGTCTCCTTGCCTGTACTCTTGAGTGAACACGTTGTATTCTATGAGTTTTTGTTTTGTATATGCTGTATCAAATGAGTAGTAAAATGCAGCTCCGCAAAACGGCCATATAGCAGATGTTACATATCGCATCTTTCGCTTTCTAATTGGCGTTATTTCCACACTGCAGACACTTTATTCACAGGTTTGCCAGAGTAATGCCACGCGCGCGTCTGCGTTCTGCCACAAATTGTGCTCTGACGTTAAAAGAAAAATAAATAAAAATCGGGTTTGGGTCCACGTTCCAAATTGCCGATTCCGATCAGAGGAAAAATGCCCAGATCGGCTCCGATCCCGATCCTACAGATCGGATCGGGACATCCCTAATTTCGGATATTTAGCATGATAAAGTAATTTCAATTCAACATAGCCATTTGTCCAGCTGAAGCATAATGAGCATTATGTCATTAATATGAAGTAGGCTTGTTTCGCGGTTAATCAGCCACATGATCCGTTTGAACCCACAAAGGAAAAAAGGATAAATGCACAGCCTCCGTTTCCTTTCTGATTGTGTCCGTTCGGAGTTAGGGGGTTTCGGAATGGAGGGGTTTCCCCAATAGACTTTTCGACTGAAAAAAAGGGAAACCCCGCCATTACGATGAATTGAAGTCTATGTTCGGAACAGCAGGGTTTCGGAAAGGCGGGGTGTAACCGTTGACATCTGTGCCTTCCAGTAGCGAGACCAAACTAGTCAATCCGTCGAGCGTGCGCTTACTTCCTCACTGGCGGAGACGGAAACGTATTCCAGCATTTTTGTTTTTGTGTTCTTAATGTACATGTCCATGTTACAGCCATGAGCCTTCCAATAGCCTGTTAAGTCTGTTAAGTGCACACTCGATGGATATACTAGTTTGGTCTAGCTACCGGAAGACACGGATGTCAACAAACCGATATGTAGCTGCTTGCACAAACACACTGTTTTAACTACTTTTTTATTCATTTTGAGTCATACACGCTACAGTGCTGTGTGCTAAGGTGTCTGCTGATGTTGCATAACTTTTGGTGTGAGATGTGGAGCATGTTAAGACGCTTAAAACACAGTGTAAAGTTCTGCCCCCATGCTGTTAGCTCTCAATGCTAAGTCTCCGTTCACGGAGCTCTGTAATGGTTGGACCAAATGTGTTCGCGTCTTCGGTACTGGCAATTCAAGGGCAGCTTGAGCAATGAAGCTGCATGTTTAAATCGACCGAAGTTCTCCTTTAAGGTCAGAAAAAATTGTTGGCGCGCGCTATGCACATACTGTCCTTTTCTGACTTTGAGCCCCTGCCCCTCTATAATCATGTTCACGTCCCTGGCGTCAGGTATGCCGGGGACAGAGCAGAGAGGTAACCACCAGCTGCTCCCAATCCTGCAATCAGCTCAGCCCTGCCACCTCCACGCTGCCAGATTGTAGATTGTGTTCCTAACTTTGAACTTGTTGTAATCCTGATCTCTGCTTTAGACTTTTGTTTCTGCTCTGCTCTCCAGCCCCTGACAATCTGGACCTGCTTCCCTCGTCCGCTCTGGATCCAGCCTCCCGGACTGCTCCCCCCTCCGGAACTCTCCCCCTGTCAGGTTGGGGTAAAAGGGGAGACTATGGAAAAGGGGAAGGTGGACCCAAATGCAGTTAAACCCGAGAGGCAAGGCGTGGGGAACAAAAGGCGAGCTTTATTTAAAAGCTGAACACAAAAACAGAAGCAGGCAAAGTAGCAAATGAAAGCGAGGCAAAGTAGCAAATTAAAGCAGGGCAAAGTGGCAACTAAAAGGCAAGCCAAAGTACAAAGAAAAAGGCAAAGTTCAAATCAAAAATGCAAAATGCAAAACTCCAAAAACACATACCGTGGGGGAACAAGGAACAGACAGAGACAGAGGCAGAGGCAGAGGCACAGGAACTGGAGCATGGAGCATGGACAAAGACGGACGCTGACAAGAACAATGACCAGACAAGGAGTGAAGGGAACACAGAGACTAAATACACAAACACTGATGACAAGACGAGGAACAGGTGAGGTGGACCAACAGGTGAGATAACGAAGGGGAGGAGCACATGAGAACATGAAGGGACCAGGGCAATGGACAGAGGGAGCCAGAGGGAACATAGGAAAATACACAGGAGAACTTAAAGGACACATGAGGGTATGGAAAAACAAGACACAAGACAAGATACAGAGACATGGAAATCAAATACAAGAAAACACAAGACAAAACCAGACAACCCAACAAACAGATCTACAGTCATGACACCCCCTCCACGGACTCTGCCTGTTTCAATACATTAATCTGGTTTGAACTCTACCTCTTGCTCCCGTCTGTGTCCGCTGTTGGGTCCCCTGTTTCATTGGCACGTAACAGATTACTCTATTACACTTAGTTTGTATGCTGGCCTAAAAGTGGAGCATCACAGTTAATTTTTAATCAGAAACCGCATTCCAGTTGGAAAAAACTGTGGAACGAGTAAGTGGACTTGAAGTTGAGCTTCAAGGTCAAGAATTAATTGTCTACCTCATTGTTTGTCTAAATCTAAACTTAATTGTACCAGCATCGTATTGAGTTAAAATGTCAATACAGTTTCCAAATGTACTCCAAAGACATGAGTGTGCAAAGATAAGCCTCACGTTCACTGAAGTAAAAAGTACCCAAATGTTTTTTTATATATTTAAAGTATAGTAGTGTACTTGAGTATCAAAAGTAAAAGTAAAAGTAAATTATACACATATACATGATGAATATACTTTGTACTAAAGGTTGACTGATGTGATTGTGGTGTCACAAGGAGCGTGCTTTGGGCAGCACTTGGTTAAGAATACATTTTATACCAAACAACACCACCCTGGGGGTCTCACCAAGGGAACCTTTACGTTCTTTTAAAGGACAACTTGTCAACTAAATAAGGCACTCAGGTCCGTTTTACAATGGAGGCAGAGACAGCATTTCTGGGTACACCACATTTATTAATTTCAATTTTAAAAGTCTTAAAACTTCAACATTAAGAAGTCACTCACTGGGGCAAAAAGAGGAACTTATCAGGGCTGAGACTTAGTAGGGGAGATGGGTCCAAAACAAAGGGGATCCCAGGAACACCACACATTGAAGTAAAAAAAAAGTGAACCAAAATCAACCTAAAAGTGCAAATCACAAGAGGGACACTGCCACCGGGACACCAATCCACCACCCTAGGCTCAGCACCTGAATTGGGGAAGTCAGAGGACAGCAGGTGAGAACAGAAACAAAATTAAATGCAACTAATCACAAAAACACAAGAAATCAAGACCTAATTGATCAAATCTCTAATAACACAATAGCAAATCAAATAGAATTAACAAAATCTACATAATCACAAATTAGATTTACTTACAACCCGCAAGGACCAAAATTACTGTAAAGTTAACATTAATCAAAATTACAGGTTGAAGTGAAACCAATTGTTACAAAAGAAAATAAAGAAAATGCCATAAAGAACTGATCACAACGAAAATGAAATAAACTTTCCCACTGTTCTCTCTCTCTCAATTCAATTCAATTGGCTTTATTGGCATGAGGTAACACTGTACATATTGCCAAAGCAAGCGTTTGGAATTCAAAATAATAATAACAATAAAGGCAAACAATATTTACAAGAAATTCGTTATACTGTATGTATACTATGTATAAGTTATGATTGACTCAATCACAGTCATAGTCACAACAGGACTGTAATAACAAAAATAAGAAAACAACAAACAAACAAACAAAAAAATATTGTCACTTCCTGTCTCTCAGTCTATGGCAGGCACAAAGACTGTGGAAGTCTGTGTGTGTGTGTGTGTGTGTGTGTGTGTGTGTGTGTGTGTGTGTGTGTGCGTGCGTGTGTTGGTGTTGGTGGTGGTGTTTGTGTGGGTGTGTGTGTGTGTGTGTGTGCGCGTTTATGTTGATACAAGAAATAAGTAAATAAATGAATAAGTAAGAATGAAATTGTTAAAAACAATTAAAAGAAGTAAATTCTGAGTTGTTTCTCAGGTTCCACTGGCTGTCCTCAGGTCGTGACATGAGATGATGAATTTGGCTGCAATGTTCTCACATTTGGGCATTTCCTCAAGTAAATATGGGAGTTTCTCCATGTTTGTTGTGTGTTCAAATTCAGGGTGTATTTGTATTATTTTGGGAAAGTGTTGATTTCTCAGAGCCTGGTATTTGGGGCACGAGGTGAGGAAGTGCAGTTCTGACTGGACCTGTTGTCGGTCACAGTGGGAGCAGAGTCTCTCCTCCTCTGGCAGCCAGCTCTGTCTGTGCCGACCCTTCTCTACAGCCAGGCTGTGTTCACTGAGTCTGTACATAGTCAAGGCTTTTCTTCATTTAGGATCTGTTACTGTGCTCGGATCATTTGCTAATGTGAAGTTTCTTTTTAGGGTCAGATAACATTTTAATTTACTCTGCGTTTTAGTTGTTTCCTTCCAGTATGTGATATAGATTTCTTTTTGTTGGTTGATAATTTGGTTTGGTCTGATTGACTTGGTGTTGTGGTCCCGAGGCTGTCCGGGCCATGTTGGGTTGTCTGGACAGAACCTCAGGACCAGCTGGCTGAGGGGACTCTTCTCTGGCTTCAGCTCTTGGCAGGTTAGGGCTTTGTGATGGTATGTCTGGGGGTGATTTTAGGTGATTGTAAAATTGAATTGCTCTTTTTTGTATTTTCAATATGAGGGGGAATTGGCCGAGTTCTGCTCTACATGCGTTGTTTGGTGTTTTTCTCTGGACGTGCATGATGTTCTTACAGAACTCTGTGTGGAAAGATTCTATTATTGTTTTGTCCCATTTGTCAAATTCATGGTTTAGTTTTGGTCCCCAAATTTCACTGCCATAGAGAATTATCGGTTCTAATACAAATTGGAAAATTTTAAGCCAGATTTTAATTGGAATGTCCAGTTTGATATTTCTTCTAATTGCATAGAAAGCTCTCCTTGCTTTGTCTCTCAGGGGTCCGTTTCACAAAGCAGGTTCAACAAACTCTGAGTCTAACCCTGAACTCTGAGTTGATCTACTCTGAGATAGGAAACTCTGAGTTTTCGGTTCCAGAACAGCTGATTTGAGTTAGTTTGATCAACTCGGAGTAGTTTAACCTGGAGTTAAGCGCGTGCACCACAAGTATAAAAAGACAGCATCAATGGAGCCCTGATTCGACGAGTCACCATGGCAACAGGGAAGAGGAGGGCTACGTTTTTCACCCCACTGAAATTGGAAATATTAATGCGCTCATACGGTAAGTTTGAGCACGTTTTTAAAAGAAAGTGTAACACCGCTGCAGCAGCAAAAGAGAGGGAGACGGCATGGGAGAACATTGCTGCTCGGGTGAGTGCGTAAGTTTAAATGTAGTCCTTTCCAATCACAGTAATATTACAGGGGGAAACTGCTTGAGTGGTAGCCTATTAATTTATTTCATTTAGGTGCAACCCCGGCTGAGAAGCGCACTTGGCTGCAGCTTAAGATGAAACATAAAAACATTCGACCTCTGCATAATCTCATGGGGGTACCTCATTTTGATCATGTTTTACATTGTAAAGTAAATATTAAGTGGCTGTTTGACTGTACAGTTGTTTTATCCCCAACATAATGCTGTTTTCACACACATAAATGTCTTCTCATCTATATCATGTTCTGTTAAATAATTAAGCCTATTTAAACTAACACAGACTTCTACTCAGCCAACAGAAAGAAAGCAGATGCCCGTAAAACGGGTGGTGGCCCAGCATCGCCACCTCTAACGGAGGCAGAGGAGCTGAAAATGATAAAGATGGGTAGTAGCCGTTTCAGGGCGAGGCACACTTTTCTGACCGCTCTGCTCTGCATCTCCGACGTTGCATAAAAAACTCCCATTTGAAAAAAAACGCAGCGCAACACAATATCTGCTGGGATGTGAGAGCATGACTTCGGTTGGTAATGTTGGAAATGTAAGGACGGATTAGGTTGTGTATGTAAATGATGGACTGTGACGTGAAACGGTACCGCTCAAAAAGATAATTGTCTGGAAATGCAAGAACATTTATGCGCGGTCTGATAATCATCTCCCGACGAATATTTAATTCTCTGCGCAGTAATGCTGCACCTTCATCCACGGGATCATTATCAAAAGGACATGCCATGGTAGTGAAAATAGTCGCCACCTAATATAACTTTTAATGAAGGCCTACTGACTGATTTTTGCAATGATCAATGAGAACTACACTATGCCAAAACTCGCCTGCTGACTGAATGAATGAGGAAATCAAATACCGTGTGTGGCTGAAAGAGGGCGGAGACAGAGAGAAACTCGAGGTTTGTTGAGAAAAACCTGGTCCCGACCAGGTTAGGTTCAGAGAGTATGTTACCATGGTAACTGACCGAGAGCTTAAGTTACCTCTCTCTGTGAAACAGGCTAGAGTTACCCCTCTTTCTCTGGTTTGAGTTACCTCCCTTTGTGAAACGGAAAACTCAGAGTTTCCCTCATTTCAGGGTTAACAGACTCAGAGTTTTCACTAAACCTGCTTTGTGAAACGGACCCCTGATCTTTCACAGCCAAGTTGAAGCTCCCTGTGGAGCTTATGTTGAGGCCAAGGTATGTGTAGTTTTTTGTATGTTGTAATTTAGTGGTGTCCAAATAGAAATTGTGTGTGTTGTCCTGACTTCTGGACTGCTTCTGGAGGATCATAATTTTGGTTTTCTTTGGGTTGACTGTCAGAGCCCAGGACTGACAGAATGTATGCAGGAGGTTGAGGTGCTGCTGTAGACCTTCTTTTGTTGGTGACAGCAACATCAAGTCATCTGCGTACAGGAGATTCTTAACTTCTGTGCCATTCAGATTGAGACCAGGTGCCATGGATTGATCTAATTGACATGCAAATTCATTGATGTATAAATTGAACAGGATTGGACTAAGGTTGCATCCCTGCCTCACCCCACGACCTTGGGGAAAGAAGGCTGTTTGTTTGTCTCCTATTTTAACTACACATTTACTGTTTGTGTACATAGATTTTATTACATCATATGTTTTTCCTCTCTCTCTCTCTCTCTCTCACACACACACACACACACACACACACACACGATGTGACAGGTTCGACAGTACACAGTTCAATATGGCATTGCCTAGCAACAATTCAGCCACGGCAACACTAAAACAAGACCTGGATGAAGGCTAACGCTTAGCCAGCTGTAGTGAGCAGCCGAAAGCCAGGCAGGCAGCGTTGGAGCACCGCAACCGCGGATGCAACTAAAAGTGAGTCAAAGTGTGAATCCAAGCAATGCTTCAGAGCAGAGAAGCAACGCAGCTGTTAGCAGTTAGCAGTGCAGCTGTTTGCGGTTAGCAGCAAAGCAGCTAGTGGTGAGGTAAAGCAGCGAAGCAAAGAAGCAGTGATTTCTTGCAGGTTAGCAGTTACTATGCCGCTACACAGGTGTCTTTACCCTACAATAAAAGAACAGATATGAGCAATTTACGAGTGGCTGGAGGAGGAAGCTAAAGTCACCGCGCTACATACCAATCAGGCAATCACGGTCGGCACGGCATGGAGCAAAGCGATCAGCTACACGGCGACCAGTAGCGGACAGCGAGCGGCACACAACAAGCAGTGAGCAATGTGCAGCCAGCAGCAACACCCAAGCGAGCCGCTGAAATAAAATAACCAGAATTAAACAATTGGATGGACAGCGTGAGACCAGACTGTAGTCGCGCCGGCAGCCTACCTGCCACCAAGAGAAAGCGGAAGTTAAGGGCGGCAGGAAGTGACGTGACCCAGGCTCCGTCAGGCAAGAGGACAACCAGGTGCCTTCTGCCTCCCTTTATAAGGTGCTCCCCCACAGTGATTGGCTGGGAAGAGCCACACAACTGAAACCCATCAAACACTACTTCATACTGCTACATACAGTATACATATCTGATATTTAGCATCTCTGTGATTATCTGAATCAGTTTTTTTAAGATTTCAGATTTCCAATAAAATGTATTTAAAAATGCACGTTGCATGTTGGCTCTAATGCAGCATGCAATCTGCAAAATAAATACTGACTTAAATACTGACTCAAGTTTTCAAATACATGTAGTGGAGTAAAAGGTACAATATTTGTTTTCAAAAAATGGATTGGAATGGAGGTAAAGTCCAAGTATCTCAAAACTCGACTGATGTACAGTACGTGAGTTCTGTATTTAGTTACATTTAATAACTGTTCGATTGTACCACTACATAGAAGTTTCCAGGATTGCCCATGTCAGTATACCTTTAACTAGAGATGCACGGATCAGGATTTTTGGGGCCGATCACCGATCACCGATCACCAAAAGCAGTATCTGCAGATCCCAATATTGCCGATCACCGATCACAGCGTCAAATCCATAAATTCTTCTATATTGTTGTCTTGTGTAACTTTCATATATTTAATTAATGATTCTTTTTACACAACATTGACATTGTATTATTAAGTATAAAAATTAGGAGATGAGAAAGTATCATGAATTGACCACCGTTTTATTGCAGGCTGAGGCAATGTACAATATTTCACACTCTAGAGACTCTCTTAGAGGCAACTTGGACTCAGCTTACATAGAGTAACTGTAGCTTACTAGTGGGAATTCATGCAGTCAGGGTGGGAATTTTGTCATTTTAGGGCAAGTCCATTTGGCCTGCACTTTTTTTGTCAGGGGCACCAAGGCCACATGACAGGGCACAAAGGCCACTGAGAAAAATGTGTTGATTTACCTTTCAGACTGATACCATAACATCCTAATTTATAATAAGACATGGATTGTGTATTAAAACATTTTTTTAATACCAAAATCAAGTTAAAGTTACATTAGAAAGTAGCTTTTGTTAAGTAGGGTTAGGGTGAGGTGATTTTTGTGACACCACACTGAATATTAGTGTTATTGAATATTTCTCCCAATAGAAATTCCCCAAAATTATGGCAAAGCACATTTTTTCCAAACGAAAAATTGTAGAATAGACCACTGATGTGTGGAGTGATTTTGGTGACACTACACTCTGAATAAAAGTGAAGTTATTGAATTTTTTGTAGTTTATATTTTCTGTGTTGCACTTTGTAGACGGTCCCTGCGCCCTCGTCTCACAGCTGGCTGACCATACAGACCAGAGTTAATGTCCAGACGCTCGTTTTGATGAAAATACGGTTGTAGCTCGTTGTCTATCGTAGTACGGTATGACAGAGCCGTCGTTTGTGTTTTAACAAGGTTGCACTTATGAGTTATTGATCTGGGAAGTTCGAATCTGTGAATATATTTCCAACTTTACCGGACTAAATCCTACCACATAAGTCAGTTACGTATCATCGTTACGCTGCGCTCGCTCGCTGTGCTGTAAGTTTCGTTCTTCTGTTTTGAGACGTTGCTGCTGCTGTTTGAGAGGCTTTCACGTGAGATCATCATGATGATGAGACTCCACCTGCGCGAACCGCGGACTCACTAAAGTTACTGTGAGTGACTACTGTGCACTCAGGTGGCTGGAATTCAGGGCAAGCTTGCTACGCTGACCGGGCCAGGGGCACAGAGGCCACTGTGGCGCAGGGCAACAGGGGCCATGAAATTCCCTCCCTGCATGCAGTTAATGCACTGTCTTTATACTTAAACGTCATCTGATCGGCCTGATGTGATCTATGTTGAGAACTCCGATCAAAACCGATAGGGGCATTATCGGCCGATTGCGATTGGTTGCCGATCGGTGCATCTCTACCTTTAACACGATGTTGTCACGTGTTAGTGTTACATATGACCAGGTTAATACTCCTAATCCTTCAAAGATAAATCCTGCTGAGGCTGCTTTACAACAACCACTTGCCGTTAATTGATAGTAATCAATCATTCAATCAAAGCTTTATTGTCATTTTGTTGTTCCAACAAAGCAGCACAACGAAAATGAGATTACGTTTCTCCAGGATCATTAATAGAAGACAATAAATAACACACAATATATAAATATGATAATTTAAAACTAAAACTATGACTAAGGGCTCATGAAGTGCATCAGTGCACATGCTCCAGATCAGCAGTTCATCAATCTAACAGCTTGTGGAAGGAAGCTGTTGATAAGTCTGTTAGTTCGGCCCTTATGACTCCGGAACCGTTTTCCTGATGGGAGCAGTTCAAAGAATGTGTGGAGAGGGTGGGAGGCGTCCCTGATGATGTTCAGTGCCCTGCTCCTGCAGCGGCTTTGGAAGAGTTCAGATTCAGCAGATTATTAACCATGACATTTCTTTAACAACTAATGAGTTGCGTTTTCCAGCATAGCAAATTATCACATTTAAGGTGAGTTATCAAACAGTATATTCATTTTCCATACAAAGTGTAAGTTTGTAACCTATGTCAAATTAGAGAAGGTTTAAAGAAAAGATTTACTGCGTAGTTAATTTTATGTACGCTAGTTTGCGTTCGCTTCATATGGATGGCCTTGGGCCAAGCATATTATTTCCTTCATTTTCCCGCCATAAAGACTTTAGTTTTCTTGGGATCAGGACTCAATATCACAAGATAACATTTTTTGTTTTGTCGTTTTCCTCAGTGCCATAAAGAGAAAGAGTTGTGACACTCTGTGAAGTCACCGCCGGGGCAGTCACGTGGTTCATGTAAGCCCCAATAGTTCCAAAACACAGGCTGGCTGTCATGTTCTTCTATGGGACATACAGCAGCGACTGCGTTATTGAACGGTAAATATTAATAAAAAACACACACCCAAGCTTTTTCAGCTCTTATGGCATTATTACATTGTTCTTAAAGTCAGTTTTGCATTTTGAAAGGCAGGGTGACAACAAAAAGCTGTATTACTTTGATAAGTTTTACATTTTTGGAGGGAAAAGCTTAGTGTTCATGTTTAAATTTTCTTTTCATTATCATTCATCCAATGATACATGTCTCATGATTTTCATTTTAGCGCAACTGGCCTGTATTAATGATTCCCGTGATTTGGCTTATAAATTGATTCAGCCATTAGCTTCATGATAGCACTAAGAGGTCTGCCATGGTCCATTTCAGCATTCACCTAGCAGCTAGCTCACTTCTTCTGATGAAAGTGGCCACCCCCAGGACCACAACATGAAACATGATCATGTTAAGAATATTACTACATTATTTAAGATTAAGCCATACACATATTATCAAAACTATTACAGAATAAAAACTAAGTGCAGAGCTATTAAGATTTTTCTCTGTGATTCTGGGTTTGTGCACAGAGTAAGAGTAAGGGTAACATTAGCTGTAACTCAACCCAAGTAACTTAAGCAATTAACTATTATAACAAAACACTTGTAACTCCTGTTACAGTTATTGAGACACCAATGTAAGGATGGCTGATACAAATGAAGTTTTTTAAAGAAAGTATTTTTTATTAAACAATGACAGACAACAAGAATGTGTGCTTGTGTGTGTGAACAAGAAAAACAAAAACCAGGGGCAGGTGATCCATGACACCGCAACCATGAAGAACCAAATGAAAAAAAAAACTCAGGACAAGAACCAAATTAGCAGACCATTAGCAGACCATTAGCAGCAGCCACCGCCAGCATCGTCAGCCGCCGTGACCACCATTGTCAGTCGCCGTGACCTCCATCTTCAGCCGCCGTGACCACCACCAGCAGCAGCCGCTTAAAATAAAGCGCAGTAGCCTACATGGAAGAGAGTAACCATGTTAAATTGAACACGGAACAGTACAAAAAATTAAGTGCAGCCAACAACACATCACATAATGAAAAGTTAGTGTGTCCCAAAATTCAATGAAATATTTATCACAAATGCCCCATTATTTCTACTACTGCTAGCAGCTAGAACTAGTCTTATATCACACACATAACGGACTAACAAGCTGACATGGTCAGGTTCAGCAGATACAAGCCAAAATAAGTAAACCCCGTGTAAAATCCTGCTTGTTAGTTACCAAACATCATAAAAGTTGCTAGCGATTCATTACCGGACTCTTACGTTACCTTCACAGCTAGGGTTGCCACCTTGGATTTGTGGAAAAAAAGGGACACTTGACCAAATGTTGCAGCGGGGGGTCAACATGTCAACAGGAGGACAGACACACAGTAATTTAATCATTTGTTAATACATTTATTCATAAAGACAATAACAACCAATTTGTTGTATTAACACAACTGGAAAAATGTATGTTTTGCAATCTGATCCGAATTACTATGAACTCTTGGGATGAGGATGCGCACACACACGCACGCACCCCTGATGCTGACTGCATAAAAGTGGCGATGGCTGCATGTTTTCATTTTTGCGTGGATTTTCATTGTAATTTTAGAGATTTTAGCTGGACACAAAACACATATGGCAGAAAATTTGTATAACATGTTACATGGCACGTTATTTGACACGTGCTAAAAGAATAAGATAAGATTTACAGCCTCACCCCACACCATGTTCTCTAATGCAGACATCAAGTTTAAATATTTTACCAACAGTGTTTTACAGGAGGATGATCTGAACAGCTGTTCTATTCACACTTAAAATGTTTTTTGTCTTTTCAATGTAATTTTCAATCTATGAAATCAAACTCTGCCTTTTTTTTGCTTTACTCTTTCAAATAATCAACCATCTACAGAACTTTTCAGTACGCCATTTTGCTACTTCTTCTTCTCATCATCATTATCATTAATTAATATTATTAATAATGATATTGTTTAAAGTGAGCCTCTTATTGTTTAACAGAAAAATACATCATACAAACAGCAACTTTTGCAGCCTTGTCAGTCTGATGGCGAGTTATCACCTTTTTGTCATCACTAACATACTGTTAATAATCAAAGAGGTTCTGAGGCTTTACATTTGTTCTATATGTTATAATACAAGATTTCAGCATTGAGCTACAATCAGGCTACATTCATGATTTTGTACAGTCAAACTAACCAAAAACTTATTATTGATTATTATCAAGTTTCAGGGCGTTCCTGTAACCAAGGTAACTGACGGTGCCAGAGGGGAGGGAGAGACGATGAAGTCGTTTACACAGATACACTGCAGACAAAGTCCAGACTATAGTTGTTATTTCACACATCTAGCACACAACAGGAGACTCTCCGTGTCAGACGAGTTCTCACATGTTGACTAAACTTAAAACGAATTGATAACGTAGCAGCACGACGAGTCTTTGCTAGCTAAGCAGCTAAACTTTAGCGCTGCTCCGTGTTTAGATCCCGCCCTGTGTGGGTCGCTACACTGTCATTGGTCAGGCGCGCACACGTTGTTAACGATACCATTGGCTGTAGAGTGTGACAATCTGTCAATAAAGATCAGCCAACACTTGTTCTCCTCCGATCTACATCGATCTCATAAGTCGCTTCTTTGAAGTTTGAATGACGGAAATTCGTCGTAGTGACGGAGAACTTTAATCCATGCGTCTTTGATGGGAACCTTTCTAGACTACAGAACGAAGGTTATACATTTTCCCCACAAAAACGGGACAAATTGTGTCCCGGGAGAGATTTATGTTTTCCCAGGACAGCTGATGAAAAAAGAGAACAATTCTGGGAAAAACGAGACGGGTGGCAACCCTATTCACAGCTGGCGAAGTCTCGCTAGCTAACTAGCTAGCAGGCAATGCTTGAAAATTGGTTGTAACAACCAAGATAAAATATAGATAATTACGCTGTGCATATACAAGTGAAGATCAGTATAAGCATCACAAAGGGCCTCTGATACGATATAGACAGTTGACAATGCAAAAGAGGTCGATATTTCAGCAACGGGTTAATTTATCTCATTATCTCAGGGTAACAAGGCTCTTTTGATAATGACACAAATAATCACAAGAAAACAGATAATATAGAACTTGCGATCATAGAAACAGTGAGGAAAACATATGTTTGACCCATGGCTTTTAAGGGCTTCTGTACCTTTAGTTTAGTGGCTGGGCTAGCTATTATTGAAAGAAAGGACGACTTTGATAACTCAATTTAGCTGGTCTTAAAGAAAAGTTGGGTTCATCCTATATTAACAGACCTTTTTTGACACTTAACCCAATGTTGTTAACTAAATTGCTACCATGTTGCACTAAAACGACTGTAGTCTACCTACAAGTTGACAATGCAAAAGAGGTCGATATTTCAGCAACTTACCTCTGGAACTATTCGATGTGCAGCAATGTAAGTGAATGAGGTCCAGCGCCCAAATGACAGTGTTTGGAAGTAATCCGAGCTCCATAACTCGGAAGTAGGTGGTAAAAAAGCACCGCCATTCTTTACAACAGAGGCCTATGGGAGTGTCGCCACTCTGTTTACTCTATCACTCTGGTTTTCCTGAGATCACAAGTTGTTTAGGCCATGTCATTATCAGGAGACAACAAACAGTTTTCAAAGATGGTTATCATGACCAAATGACTTCATAAGATTCAAAAGAGTGGGACGACTTGATAGTTGATGAATCATTAAGTGGTAATTCCTCAATAATTGAAATTCTAGTACTATATAGCAAATAATGATGAGTTACTGGAGAAAAGACTATATGATATATGATTATGAATGATATGATTAAGTTATAAGTAACTATGGAATCTGTATTGGGTAACTACTCAGTATGATGTTATCAGTAATTAGGAATTCACGAGTTGTCTTCATGCTTCATGCATTTTGTGTACCTTATTGTAAAGTGTTACCTACATTATGACTACCGTAAGCTTACGGCTGCTACAGGCATAACAACATAACAATTGTATTATAATCTATTGCTTGTTACCACACAAACTTTTTAGAGTCAGACACTTTTAAGGAGAAACGGACTAGAGTGTTTGTTATCTCTAAGTCTGTGACGGATTTCATCACAGTGTAAGCTTCTAAAAATGCTTTTACTGTCCATCACTGTTTATTGCTGTTGTGTAGGCTACAAAGAAACCATGCATGTTGGTGAGTGTTTGAATGGTATATAAAGTAAGTACAGTGTTGGGCAGTAACGCTGCTACGTTGATAGTTTAACTACACCTCTCAGTAGCGTGGTGGTAACGTCGCTGTTTTCTGAATCAAATAACTTTTCAGTAGCTTAGCTCTTTTATTGACCAAGTAGTGCGGTAGCATCCACACAAGCTACATTTATCCAAACATCTCTGAAGCTCAGTGCAGTGGAGCTTTCTGCTGCGGTCTGAAATAAAAGGATCAGCCAGTGATGCCACCGCCATACATTGCTGTGTATGTGGAGCCGACAGAAGCACTTCCGTATGACGGTGACATCACGAACCAATCCTTGGACCAATGCCTACAACGTCTCTGCTGCAGGGGAATACAGACAGGTGAGCTTGAGTGAGTTGCTTGATGGAAAGATGGAAGCGGGTGAGGAGGACCTTGATCCCGAGACAAAAAGACAAACCTAAACAAATACATTAACGTTACATATAGGGGTAAGAGGTGGGGAAATAAGGGAACAGAGAAACATTTGAAGAGTTTACATTACTCTGAATTATTACTTTTGTGATTTTTAATCAGCAGAGGGTACAACAAAAATGCAATTTCTGTAAAACCAAAGTATGGTGGTTAGTCAAAATTATTAGCGTAAAATGTATGTAGATATAGCTACTAGTACAGAGTTTGCCTAATAAAAAATACCACATTTGAGACTGCCAGTTATATAGGATACTGGTAGTTGGATAGAGTACTTTGTTAATCCCAAAGGGATATTAAAGTGTTACAGCCACTTGACATAAATCAAATACAAAAACAATGAGGTAGGTAAAAGAAACAAATACAATTAAAGGCTGAATTATATACAATAACTAAATAGACTAACTCACATATCAAATATAAATATAAAAGCTGAAACTAGAATACAGACTAGAGAACCTTAACATAAACTAGAACTATAATATACTATTTACTGAGTATACACTGTTTAATTATGTTAATATGCTAAAGTATATAACGTATAGTATATCCAATATACATATACGTATGTATATATATATATATATATATATATATTATATATATTATATATTATATATTTTTTTTATATGTATATAAAAATAGCTTTGATGTAGTTAAACTACTTATAAACTACCATGTTGCTATAGCTTAGCTTGCTACATTTCTCTGGCGGGGGGGTAGCTTAATTTAACTGGTACCTTAGCTCAATACACTTTCCAAGTAGCTTGCCCAACAAAGAGTAAATATAAGCTTAATATTCAGTCTGATGCATAGATCATAAAAAACATTCCTTGGTCATACATTTTGAGCTTTAATCAGCTGTTAGACTTGTCAAGACACCATGTATGCCAGCATTGCACTGCTGATTGAATGAACATAAGCAATAATTAATAAGAGGAAACAAAATTTTGTTTTCAGTTGATAACGGGTTAATTTATCTCATTATCTCAGGGTAACAATGCTCTTTTGATAATGACACAAATAATCACAAGAAAACAGATAATATAGAACTTGTGACCATAGAAACAGTGAGGAAAACATATGTTTGACCCATGGCTTTTAAGGGCTTCTGTACCTTTAGTTTAGTGGCTGGGCTAGCTATTATTGAAAGAAAGGATGACTTTGATAACTCAATTTAGCTGGTCTTAAAGAAAAGTTGGGTTCATCCTATATTAACAGACCTTTTTTGACACTTAACCCAATGTTGTTAACTAAATTGCTACCATGTTGCACTAAAACGACTGTAGTCTACCTAAACATTGAACTTTAGTGCATAATGGTGACATGATAAAAGTGATTCAACGCTTAGTTTTTGCTTCGGTATGTTCGGAATGACCTTGCAATGAAAGTAAATCAGCTAGTTGTAATACATCTGCCATAATACTTTATATAATTTTAGTTTGTTTTGTTTTTTTAAATTTCTCTCAATACAGGCTTTTTTGTTTTCGTCACAGCAGAAAAATTAGAAGTTCAAGTGAAAGTAATAGCATCAATGTAGTATCAGGGAGCCAACAGACATCAAGTCCTGGCACATGCACATTAATGGAATGCAGCAAGTAATATTTTCAGTTACGCCTGTGTTTAGCACAGCAAAATATTGACTGTAAGAAAGGGTAATATTCGGGGTATGCTGAAAAAATGAGTAAGTGAAGTGAATAAGTAGTGTAAACTATTCAGATTCTTCAGGCTTTTTAACCACAGACTGTTTCACTTTGTAATCACTTTTCGACCGATGGAAAACCACTGCTTAAAAAAGCTTTTTCACATTTCGATGTTACTAGCCAGCACTGCACTGCAATATTAGTGGCACTTATGATTCTATTCTGATACATGAGTGAGCATCATAATACGATAACTGCTTGTCAATGTCCATCGTGTGTCATGATTCCTCAAAGTACAGGCAGGGTCCTTATTCATCCTTATCTCTCCCTTTTTGTTTATTTGTCTAAGAATGTTGGGTTAATTAATTGTACTTGATTGGCATTGAAATTGCTAATATTGAACGCCCTGAGGGTATCTGTGTCCCAACCCACCAGAGTATTTATCATGCTTTCCCCAACTACTTGGCAGCATTGTTGGAGAGAGCTGTGCTTGTTGATTCAGTAAAATACTCGTGTATGGCATTTGATTTGGTTATTGTTGTGGGGAAGATCAAAACAATGTGCCTCATATATATGTATACTGGATTGGAAGAGCTCAACACAGGCCCATGTCTTTGAATGTTATTTTAAATATTTATCTTTAAACATAAATTCATTTGGATATGTTGCTTGACGCTGTCAAATGAGCATATGAGAAGTCCCCAATGTTCTGCTCTGTCTACAGGGTGGCTACTTTATTTGCAGTATTGTCTCCCCCACTGGTGGAAAATGAATGAATTAGCACCTCATGTCTGGTAAGAAATTAACATAATTTATAATCAAATTATGATGTTGTCTCAGGGATCAAATTAGCATTCTCTGTGTTGGCATATCTAGGTAGATACAGAATTCATTATGTTGTTATTCCCATTTTCATTCACACAAGAGTGCACATGAATGTCTCCCTCTTTATGGTTCGAGCATGATTATCTTGTAAATGTTGTCCTCTGTTTAGGGGCAGTGCATTACCAGTGCTCATCACTGAACACATGGCTACAGCTAGCCTGTTCCAATGCTCTTTCAACTTCTAAAGAGTAGAGGGGTGTTACTCAACAGCCAGGCAGCGTTCAGCCAGAGACTTCCTTTAAGTTAGCTTCCTGTTTCTCTCCCAACTCTTTGAATGATCCCAAGCCAAATACGGTGCATTGACCCACAGGTGGAGCTCATTTTGCCTTTTTAAAAGGCACAAATTTGTGTCTCTCCCACTTGAAATAAATTCACTGTACATGTTCCACATGGCCCACTATCACTCTGATTCCTCCTCTGTTCTCCCTTTCTTTCCCTTCCCTTCCCAACCTCGCTCCCTCCATCTCCATCAGGGCCCGTGGGAAGAACTGACTCTGGGAGCAGACAGTCTGCAGCCCTGAATAAATGTATAAGAGGGAGAAGAGGAAGGGTGGGCACATTAGCAGGAAGAGAGAGCAAGGGAGGGTGAAAGAACATATTGAGTGTTGGAGGATATACATGCAGTGTACAGAGATACACAAAAAGAGGGGAAAAGAGAGAAGTAAACCAGTTCAGCTTACAGGACCAAGAAAGTAGAGAGAATGTTTTAGCTTGCTTCAACCATCACCACACATGCTAATACACACTCCCACCCTCTCTTCCTGACGCGCACGCGCATCCACACTCACACACACAATTACAGACACACACAGACACAATTGCTTTAGGGTATACCAGTCAGCTTTGGCAGTCCTCTCCTTTGTTGTTTTTGCTTTTGGTTAGTCTCAGCGGCAGCAAGGCGTGCGCCTGTATCGCTGGGGTGGGTGCATGTGTATGTGTGTGTGGAGTCTGCGAGACGGTGTGTGAAGGATGCCACTAGCATTACCCGGGTAAGTCAGCTCCTTCCTTCTTTCCCTTTCTTCCTTCCTGTTTCTGCCTCTCTTTTTCTTCTTTTTCTCTTTCTTTTTGCTTTTCTTTCTTTTCGTACTCCTCTCTGATCTGCAGTCTCTCCATCTCTTTTGGGATGCTTGCTTCTCTCAACCTACCTTGTTCACCCGCTATAAGCAGCAATCCTCTCTCTACCTCTCTCTATTTCTCTGTGCTCCCTCTGTGTGCTTTCTGTCTGCCTCAATGTCTTTCTCGGTCTGCGTTACACTGCTCCTCCCGACTGTGCTCTCGCCATCCCTCCTTCCCTCGCCTGTTTCCTTCTCTCTCTCTCTCTCTCTCTCCCTCTCTCTCTCTCCCTCTGTCTCTCTCTCTCTCCCTCTGTCTCTCTCTCTCTCCAGGTTGCGCCTCATTGGTGTGTCCTGATTCCCTTTTTCCATTAGGCTCCGGGCCGATTGGTCGCCTGCCTTCCAACCATTATCTCTACTCTACCACCCCTCTGTCATTCTTTCTCCCTTCGCTCTTCTTCTCTCCTTCATTCCCAGTCAGCTTTCAAGTCGTAAAAATGATTTGCATGCAGGAGGAGAGCGGAACTTTGCAGTGATCACAGTAAGTGAATTGAGAGATAGTAAGGGAGAGAAGTAACAGAAGAAGAAGTAAAAGGAAAGGAAAACGCATTCTGGAGAGCAAAAGGAAAAGTTTAAGGAGAAGACTGCAGTTGGTAGGTAACTTGTACTTGTTTATGGCATCATCTTATGTCTTTGCTTTTCCATTGATTAAAGATATACATGATTTAATCTGAGGCAGTTAAATTATTTATGGTTTGAATTCTACACAGTTTTCTAGCAGTTTTTGTTGCTCTGGCAAGTTGTATTGTTCACATAGGTTTAGTTATGGAATGTTATGTCCATAAAAAAATGTGGTTAGTTTATCATTGCTCCAGTCATGTTGCTCTGGGACGGCTTATATTACGTGTATGTTAGCATAGCTTTTGACACTCTTGAACTGCTTTGTTAACTAAATGAATGGTGTTTTCCATATTGAATGTAGTTCTACTTTCACAAAGAAACTCGTCAATGTAGCGGTCAAATGGAGGCACCCATTTAAAAGTTTGTTCTGTATGTTTTATACTCCTGCTGTAAACTTCCACTAGTTTTCTGAAGGCATTTCTAATCACTGTACATATGCTTAACCATTGAATAGTATATTGTTATTGTCATAAATATATGAATATTCCCACATGCTTGAAGAGCTTTTATCCTTAGCTGAAATAATTTTCTCTTGTTGTGTGTTGTGTATTCTTTTTGCTGTCAGTCTGAGATCTAGTAGGTTGCGAGGACAAGATAAGATTTAAATTTGGAGGAGAGCTTGGGTTTCCAACTTCAAATACAGTTAACTCTTTGGTTGAGTTGCCTGAATAAACAATGACACACAGACACGCATGCAGTAGTCCTTTCGGTTTATATTTCATCCTACACACAGTATTTCTCTGATGCACTCTGTGACAATGCAGATGTTGTTGTATGTGCCTGTGGGTGCTCCCGTGGGTGGCATATACTGTAAATACACAGCAGAAGGCAGATGCACTGCAACATGTTTCATTACGTCAAGACAAAACAAAGCTCAAATACGAAGTGAGCTACTTGTGTGTGCTCTTCCTTGCCTAAAGTGTGTCAAAATGAGTGTCAATAAATGATGGAGACAGTGTTTGGTGACATTTGGGGATACTATGATGGATGTAACACCGCCTTTGCCATGCAAAGAAGACATTTTATTACAAGAAATCCAGCCACAGCATGTAGGTTTAGTAAAAGTCTTCTTATACCAATATCAATTCTTTATTGTTTTAGATTCAGTCTGACCTCAGTCTTAATTGTCAAACCCTTGTAGAAAGAAGCTTGAGAGAATGGTTAAAGACAGGCTTGTGAACACTGTAGCCATTCCATCCTCTAACCATTTCCAGCTTGTAGTACATTTTTTGTACTACACTTCCCTACACACCGCAAGAATTATGAGCCTTTGTATTTAGTATGATTGCCTTAAGTACTCTGTGTCTTACCGAGGATTGTGTGACATTATCAAGGCAGTCAAGACAAGCCACTTGGCATGAGTTGAAGCCATGTTATTTGGAATGTTCCTTTAGCTGAAAGAAAATGTCTTGCTTGTTAGGAGAGACTAGTGTCATCGTGCAGAGTGTGTGCAACTGTGTGTGTGTTTGTGCCACCATGGTGCCTGATGTGCTTTGCTGAGCGAGCCGAGGACAGGGAGACAGCCGAGTGTGATTAAATTATAGAGGGAAAGCACGCTACCCGGGTCTCACTGAGACCAACGTTGTGGGAACCCTCCCCCCCATTCCCATCTATTCTCTTTCTGTCTCTCCTTCCCTCTCTTTCTGGTATGAAAGTAGAGGAACCCAGCCCCTCATAATCACAACAGGCTAGTCAGAGCTGAAGGGGAGAGGAAATTGGGTGTTGATGGGATTGCTGAATATGGACTGTAAGGTCATAAGAAATGTACTCAAGCACTGTACAAAGGTACTGTAATGTGTGAGAGTCTCTGCCTCTATGAACAGTGTGTTCTTGTTTTTCATTATTAGTTAAAAAAAAGTTATTCATGTTTATATACAGTTTTAAAATGTTAAAAAAAATACAAAGCAGATTTTTCAGAATCATGTATGGCAGCAGACTGAACCTAGTGGATGTATGGGTGGGGGTCTTTACTCCAGCCTTGCATGGCAGATACTGTACGCCCCTGATTCTTCAGCAGCCTAATGAATGAGCAGCAAAAACCCTCCTGGGGATTCCCTGCCTGCAATCAGCAAGGGTGGGTTGGGGGTTGGGGGGGCAGTCATGTGCTAATATTAGCCTCCATGTTGAGTGGCTGGATCACACATCCACACACATGCTTAGCATCAACCATACACTGCCATAGAATGACTCTGCAGTAATGCTCGATTTTCTGTGTGATCTGCTGTAGTGGTCACATCTTCACAGAAAGAAATACAGTATATTCAAAAATATGTATGAACAAAACATTACAGTATATTCCAAAACACATTTACTTAATAATAATAATAATACTTTCACAACTGTAAATACATGTACATTGTAAATATTTGTACAAATGTACATATTAGTTTAGCCTAATTTTAGTTTAGAGAGAAACCAGGGACATCATTTTTTTATTTTAGCAGTTAAACATATTAGTTTGTGGGTTGCAAGCCAGTGAGGGATCACATCCTTGCAGTGGTAACACATGGAGAGGGACAGGATCAGGATAAAAGCATGTGAACCTCATATGCCCTCCCTGTGAAGCTCCCTGCTGGCATGTGAAAAGGAAGCAGCTGCATCATGTGTGAATGCAGTGCAAAAAATTGCACTCCAAACAAGGGAGAAAATGTATCTGGATAGAAATATACATATACAATGCATCACAATGTTACAATAGTCTAATTTTACTATGACAAAAACTAGTTATTGTAAAATTGTAAATTGTATTTCACCAACAAACGTATGAAGATCATTTCACCTTGAATTCCATCCCTGTACACACTGTAAGCATGTGGACATTCTGTCAGAATAACTGCCATCTGCAGCCTCTGTTGTACTGATTGCAGTTCCCAGTAGATCATGTTTCTCCACTCCAAGACTGTAGGCCCCCACAAAAAGAATCACATTTCTAAACTGCACAAATCCTTCATCACACATACAATAACACACTTAAGAGAGTGTAATAATTGTACTACACTTTGTACAAGAAACACAAAATTAATACCAACCAACTTCTGGATATATTTTCCCCACTAATCAATGACTTCCTGAAGTATTGATGGTGGCAACTTCTTCCATCACTGTCGTTTCTAGGGAATACAAAGTCAGATGACTTGGTCCCCTGGAAACCAGTTGTGTCCGAATTCTCACAGTCAGAACTGAAGGCCAGTTAGCAGGTCAGTGGACAGAGGCTCATCCTCAGTGGACGATTCTGCTCCAGGCGTTTCTAATGGAGAGCTCAAGGGCATTAATATACACACTTTATTCACAGCATTTATAGTGGTGGAACATCACACATACCCAGTGATAATAACATTATAACTGTCTGCAAAATGCTTTGCAGGGATGCAAACTCAGTCTTGCTGGGGAGAAGTAGAGGTAAATGGGTCTTCATCCTCAGCATCAGACAGCATTTGTGGAGACGTGTGGCTGCGGAGGTAGATGGCTCCTCATCCTGGCTAGTGGCAGAGGGTGCTCCAAAATATTTAAAAAGTCCCCTGCATTTGCATTAAAATACAACATATATGATCAATGCATGAATAGCACAATTTAATAAACATGTTATTAAGCATAATTTATCCAACTTTTAGAATAGGAAACAAATAAATAACACAACCTCCTTGGTTAATGGCTAATTATATTCATGACACGCTCCAAATGACTCAGAAAGCTATGTCACAAAATATCAGTGCAATATACGTCTTCTGAATTAGCTTACAGAACTGATAATTCACTTTACTGAGCAGCACAGGACCTAACACGATGTTTACCAAACAATATGTGAGCTAGTCATCATCGTGTCGCATACACATTATTAGGGTGAAATTAATTAGATATAATGTTTGCTAGTCAGTTTGACTGAAAACGGATGCTGTCGTCATCTACTATTATAGCCAGCAGTGTAGCAAGAGGCTAACAAACATACGACTTAGCCTAACTTATACTAATTAACGTCATTTCATTTCATTACATGCATGATCATACTCATGAAGAGCAGATAATATGGCTCCATACCTTTATCTTCTGCTTGTTTCTCCTCTTCTTCTTCTCTCTTTTTCCTGAACTGGGCACCTGATGGCTTTTTTTTCTTCTTATCCATTTGTTTATTTGACACTCCCCAACACCGTCAACCAAGAGTTAAAACTAAACCAATTCACCTGGTTTTGTAATATATTTCACTATTTAACCAAACCCCGAAAAATAACACATGTGAAACTATGGACTTTTATTCACAATATTATTATGACTGAAATGTGCTTCATGTGGAAGGAATTTGTGATGTGATTGACTTTATCCTACTAATTGCATTAGTTTTGCACTGTTATATGAATCCCCTGCTCTAGGTGAGCCTGTCCTCCGCCCCGCCCCCCTTCTTCCACAAAGTCTGTGATACTCTCAGCAGCAGGAGACGCACCTTTATAGAACAGAGGGCGCCCAGCCGCCCGCTTCCCGCACAGCAACATGACATTATTGACTTGACGTGTAAATGAGCAATACCAAAATCGAAGGAAATGAATGCAAACAAATAAAAAAAATAATAATAGGATTTTTTTTTTTTCTGTGGGCACTCATGCTGCCCCTCCACTAATGCCGCCCTGGGTGGCTGCCCATTCTGCCCATATGAGAAACCACCCCTGCATACAGTTGCCCATAGAAGTATGCATGGTGGCTATCTGTTTTCTTTCCCTACAAAATCATAGCAAGACACAAATCGACAGGGCAACAGCTGGGATTATTTTAAACATTCCATCTCAAATAGTAATTTTAGTTGAAAAGAGTTTTTTTTTCTTTTGCTAACTTGTATGGAGGCCAGAAGGATCACCCTGTGGTTGCATTGTGAACATTTATCCTCATGAACCTGGGCAAAGATACATAGAGAATCAATTTGTTCTTCCAATCACCCTCAGTGACGTGGTCAGGCTAAGGCAGAGAGGGGATTGATCTATTTGAGTAGACACAATGCCAATACTGAATTTGACTTAGTGTAAGATGTAGCTGCTCTCTTGTCCTTCACACGTGCATCCTTGCTTTGCTTGCTATTAATTATGCCACATTTATCACCCAGACCCAAATTTGACTTAAAGAAGCCACTGTAAAACTTAACTTTGGCTAAATTACATTATGGAATTATTGTATGTATTGTATATAGGACTCTTACCTAGAAAACCTTGACTAACTAAATAACTCTAATAGTATTGTTTTGTGTTTCTGTATATATATTCTATTTAACGTAAAATCAATGAAATGCAAAAACTTCCAACATGACAAAGCTGACGTTTCTACTATTAAATTTAAAATGAAGTATGAGGAACAATTTTCATGAAAACACCTTGAGATGGGTAAGATGTAGTTTTTGGGTATGCCAATCTTTATCTCATATGTAGAGGGACATTCTTGTACAATTGCTTGCATGATTGGTGGCTGCCAAGTCCCTGCTTGAATTTAAAAGAGAACGGTTTCATTACTTGTGAGTGGCATAAAAGTGGCAGGTTACCACCTACATCTAGAGGTTCTTCCATCCTGTAAAATAGGTGCAAAGAGCGCATTTTGGCGTGGGTATCACTCCCTGGAGGGGATACCCACACCAGAATATGCGACCATACACACACATACACTCCATGCCTTTACTCTGGGAAAACATGATCTATCTCCTGGCAGGCAGGCCAATTAAAAACCAATCAGGCTGCTCGGAGTACGCTGGTAATGGGAAGCCACGGCAATGGAGGAAGTGCGACTGATTAATGGACATTTTCACCTTGTGGCATAACAGCCTCCCACAGGCATCCATCACCCCAGGGGACAACGTTCACCTACACCCCATGCTCCACACCCATGCAACAATGTCAGACATATTGAATAAGTTGCAAATGTCTAAGTCTATGGTGATGAGCATGAAGTGCCAGCTATGGTTGTAGATGCTTTAGACTGTATTAGTCTGCCTGGCCTGCAGGCCAATGGGATCATTTAATCTGGGCTGTTTTGTTCTGCATCTTTTTATTTTTTTATTTAGTTGCAGGAGGATAGGCTAGTCAGCTACGCTGGAAATGTCACTCAAACTCTAAATGTGTCTAATAGTATTAATAGCTAAATGTCTGCCCTCCACTGGTATTTACAGGGTTTGGAGATGATGTTTCTGCCTATTTGTGTTGTTTTGTCAGTTAAAAACTGCACTTTCCAGAACAGAGAGTCAAGATGCACTTGCTAAGGAGGGGTGGAAACAATGTTTACGTGCCTTTCCCTCCAGTGCCGTTATACAGCAACAAGCATTTAAAAGAAAAGTATTAAACGTGTGAGTTAGGTTTGTTCCATTTCAGGAGCTGCTGTGACCTACTTCACAGAGCCAGGCAGCTAGCTGTAAATAAGGATTTTCATAACCTGGTTTGGCCTTTTCCCATTAGAGGTACAACTGTGCCTTGAAGAATATAACAAAGAGCACAGGAGCAGCTGTTTAGAGCACCACTACGATATCATCAAAGCTCTGACCTTGAATGTGCCTGTCTTGTTGTCATGCCATTACAATTAGTTTTAGTACTGCATTTATTTTGGACTGAAGGTTGCGTATGTAAACCATGAAAGAAAGGGAGGGTACAAAAGCAGGTAATTCAATCCCCGCTAAACCATCTATATTAATTACCCTGATCCCTACCTACACACACCACCAGGGAGGAAGTAACATCTAATTCTTCTAATTCTAGGTAGTTTAGTGAACTAAACCTCACATCCAACAAGATATAACTGAAAGCTGACATGAAGCTCAGTGATGTATGTAAACAATTTGATGTTTGCCAAATATGTTGTTCATGCAAGATGAGCATGCAGTATTTTGAACAAACATGACAAACATAAATGTTGCGTTATAATTCAGAATTTTTATTTAGCACAATGTAATGGAAATGTGTCTTTGAAATTGTCCATAAATAAAATTTAAAAAACATAGGGCTGCATCATAATTAAGAAAAGAAAATTCCTGCTGCAATAATTTGACATTCACTTTCAATGATGATTTATGCATCACAATTTACATTTTCAAAATCAAAACCTTTTTAGGATGGGGTCTGAACCAAACAAACATCTTTGTAGGCAAGGACGTCTCTGCAGTACAACAGTAATTCTTTACTTTAGCACTACAGTATTGCATCAATTCAGCACAACATTACTTCTTTACTTAGGTCACACATTTAACCTTTCTCCAAAAATTGCAGCGTCTTTGATTTAGGTATTGCACTTGGCCATATTGTGTCTTCAATAATATTTTGATTAATTGTGGAGCCCTCTAAGCCAGCTTAACTTTGTTATACCTGTGTTACAGCAATTCTATTTCCAAACTCAGCTTGCATATTTTGCATAAACTTTTACAAACTGAATCAGCTCCAACACTGTTGACATTTTCTCTCTCAATGAAAGATGAATCAGAAAACAAAATGTTTCAAAGACAACACCCGCCTCCTCAGTAATGAGTATCACTATAGCGTCACTACTGTCCCCAGATAAGTCCCCAGATAAAGAAAGAAAGAAAGAATGAATGAACAACAGAATGGACAGAATAGAATGGCACTCTGCTAGGCCAGTCTACAGGCAAGTGGTTTGATATTGGAAAATGATTACCAAACAGGCATCCATTATTCAACAGGGCAATCAGGGAGGGCACAATCTCCCTATTCATACTAGCTCTGTAAATCAGATTTGTCGGTTTTGATCATTCTTAAATGTCACAGTCACACACAGGCAATATTGGGTGAATATAATATTGTGGAACTGCAAACTGATGACAGAATGTGACACAGGTCAAGACGAATGAATGGCCTACTGGGGGGTATGACGACTATTGACTATAGCAGTAATGATGTGCAGGACACAGTGAATATAAATACAGAACTGTAAGCACACACTGCTGACATTATATTAACCACTATTTGCTTCAATCAGGACTCAAAGCACTTCTTGTTATAGACAATAAAACATTTGGACAAGCATGAGTCTATGTATGTGTTTGTGTGTGTGCGTGTGTGTGTGTGTGTGTGTGTGTGACTGGGCTGGGCTGGGCTAGGCTGGGCACTATACCACAGCATTGGGAGGCAGGCAGGAAGACATGATGTGCTCTGAGCCACAGCGTCTCTGTGAGGGTGGCCTGACCTCTGCCTTCAGCTCCGCTTCACAGGACAGCAGCAAATAAGAGGTGTCATCGCCTGACAGCAGCATAGCCCCTCTTTAGGACTGATGGCTCATCGAATGTACACATACACACACACACACACACACACACGACTGCAGTACCAAATACGCGAAAAAGGGTAAGTGTATGTGTACACATGCCTGCAACAGTTGGAACATAAACAGACATAGATGCATAAATATTGACACACAAACACACACACACACTTACACACAGACACGTTCACACAAATTCACAGGAAAACAGCACAGATCAATAGCTTTGTTTCGTTTTTTTAGGGAACTATGTTTTGGATCCAGTTTTGACCACTTATTGTTTATGACTTGGTTTGACTAGCTCCAAATATCAAACTCAGATGCAGAAAAGGATTGTATCGGGCAACAATTGAAGCACACTCATTTTTGATTTAAATACTTTTTTGAGAGGCGTCACAATGATGATTAGAATTGGAAAGGCTGTTTTAGTTTAGATAATCTTTCTTTCTATCATATGCAGTTGACTCAATTCCATCATTTTTTGAAGCCCAGCTGCAGACATTTTGCCAGTTATCGGTACATTTATCACATGCAATCTCAGTGTGTCATCAGAGGCTAGAAAACTTTATCTGCAGCTACTTTTATGGACTTGAGTGATATCTTAAGTCATTAAGATATACCAGCAGGTATCCTGTTTTTAACAATGTAGAGCCTGGAATTGATGGTATTAATAACCGTGGTATGTTGAAAACAAGACAGTTCTAACATTCAACATTCAAAATTCACTTTTTGATGATTCTTTGTTTGTATTTTACAAAAAAATATATTATTTGTTTTCTCACAAAATGTAAGGTTGAAGTGATACCAGTTTATTTCAGTGCAATGTTAGTTTTTATTTAAAGTTTTGAGATATTTTGGTTATTACATATTACGTAATATTGTGGATCTCAATTATGTCGGACAGGATCATCACAACATAAAATATTCATGTTGTCCTATGCCTAGTTTCAGTTGCCCCTGTCGTGCAGTAGTTAGCACTGTTGCCTTACAGCTAGAGGGTTCTGTATTGAGTATTTTTGTGTGGAGTTTGCATGTTCTCTGCACATGTGCTGGTGTTGCCTCAGGGTACTGAGGATTCCTCCACAGTCCCAAAGACATGCAGGTTAATTGTGGAAATGGTCTGTCAGATGAAATGTGGTCTGGCCGGGCTGTACTCAGCTTCATAAACAATAGTCAGCTGGGACTGGGACAGAGATGCCGCTTCTCAAACGAGGGCATATCCACCTGCAACCTGGAGGCCTCCTCAGACACAGCTCCCTGAAATCGCTGACAAGGCACCTTTGGGCCTTACATGTAACTTCTCTCAACACATGGCACTTTTGCTCTGGCTCTGACTGCAGTGCATATCTTTTTCATTGTTATTCTGATCTCAGTAACAGGATTTTCCCTGTCCTAGCAGATGATTAGTTCAAATATAACTGTGAGACGGGGATGCAAGTTTTGCCCTCAGTTTTTAATCTCAGTTCAGTGGGTAATGAGGGGGATGGATCACATATTTACTGATAACAAGGAGGATGCCATTGTTTCTCATTCTCTCTAACCAATTGTGGCCCACAGTCCCATGCATAATAAATCAGACCCTCTGTGTCAGAATCGGTCTCTGCATACAGAGAAAGTCCCCGTGTGTAGTGTGATCTGCTACAAAATGCAGGAAAAATTTGAATCTTTGCACTAAGAGCTGGATTCTCTCTTTCCTTCCATTGCTTCAAAGTATTCAGGTCATTCTTAGGTCTCTGTTAAAAAGCTTCTTTGCTTTTCCTGTGTTAAGCTTCCACACCTTGTTCATTTTACTCAAATCTGTGAACCCCCTGCCCTGAATAAATAGCGCTACATGTTTTGGTTCTTTAGTCTTAGCCCTTGCCGCCACTCGCTTTCCTAAAGAAGGCACTGCCCTGCTCTTGTAAATGACCTAATTTTCCTGCTCGGCCCAGCGTTTTCCGATGTGAGCTGTTCCAAAATAGCTTGGCTACAGCAGAGCATGGCAAACTCATTTCCATCTTGCATAACAAGGACCAAACATTCCCCCCTTTTTCTAAGCTCACTGGCAAGATGGCACATACTCTCACAGGCTGAATATCCCACCTCATTGTTTGAAGAAGATGATGATATTATGCATTTCACTGATTTGTTCTCATCCCACAGTTTGTGCATTAAGTCTGTTCAGTCTTTCATATTTATGGAGCATGTCATTTTTGAGTCTGACTTGATTGATCAATACTTGTGCTCAGAACAGAAAACAAAGGAATGGAAAAGGATATATAACCACCCTGTAAAAAATCTAAAGGATTCCAAAAGTATTCAGGGCAACATATTTCAGACATCGCCTGTATTGTGATCTATATTTCCCTAACAACATCAAAATCACTTTATATATGCTATTAAAAGCCCATAACATTGCAAGGCCCTGCATAATATCAAAGTATAAAGGCATTACAGAAAAGCATAAGGACCGTACGTGCAATTGGCCTATATCTACTCCCTGTCACTGAATTGGCTTTGGATGGAGATAATGAGGAGTAGGGGGTTGAGAGAGGAATCATTATTTTACCCATGGCTGCGGCGCTTCTTAACAGGGTCTGTAGGGCGCCTTCACAAAGCTAATGTAGAGAAATGGAAACAGATGGAAGGCATGATTATTTGATCTGCAAATAGCTTTTGGTGGGCTTTGTAGTAACTGGACTAGACTGCTTAGAGGCAAGAGAGTGGGTTGTATATGTCTGTGGGTGTGTGTTCAGAGGTGCATTACTATGCCTTGGTGTGGGTGGCTATTGTTTGTGTGGAATGCCAGGATGCATGTGAAAGTGTGTTTGTCCATCTGTTCTTGTCTTTGAATGTATATAATGCATGTGCCTGTGTGTGTATGTTTGTGTGCTCCTCTAATATCAATGAGATTATTTGTTTCACGCCCCACACATATGGCATTCTGATTAGGATTGAGCAATGAGCAATGATACAGGTAGAAATTGATTTAGACTGTTTTCACTGTATATGCAGTCTACAGTTCTGCTGCGTGCGTGTGTGTGTGTGTGTGAGTGTTTTGCTCCAGACAATCTTGCCATGCCTCCTGATAATTTTGTAACTGCAGAGGCTGATTCTGTACGGGAAGGGTGTTGGTTCATTCACAGATACACAGATACACACATGCTGTATACAGTATACCCTCTATATGTTTTACTGTGCATGAATAGACATCAGTGACAGTGCCTCTACTGTACCAGGTGTCCACCCAAAAAGCACTGCCACAGTGAAAGCACACATCAAACAAACAGAGGCATATGGCTATGTACTGTACATCCCCCACGCAATATAGAAATAATTAGTCAGGCTCTGGATTATTCTATTGATCTTACTGCAATGCTGGAGTTGTCGCCATACCTCTCTACACAGCACTTAGCTACCACAGCCTTCCCATATACTTGCACTGCATAGAGTGGCATACACACATGCATCAGTCTATTGTCTCCTTTCAGGTAACTCTAATAGCACACACAGACAGTACAGGGACACGCCGTTCACCCTGACAAAACCTATTGCCTCTCACTTTATCCAAGTCAAAGACACACTGACACACACACACACACACACACACACACACACACAGAGTCATTGAATGGGGTACATTATCACATGTGGTTCCCTGTCAGGCGAGGGGTTGGGGGACGTGACTGGCTGGTGTGTGTGTGTGTGTGTGGGTGTGACTGGCGGGCACACCTGTCAACAATACTCCATAGGCTGGGTGCTGATGCTATCTGACAGCCTGGCTGCCATGGCGAGGTGTGTGTGTGTGTGTGTGTGTGTTCCGTGACCGTTTGGATGAGTCATTGTTATGCCCCTCATGCTACTTTCCCCAGAGGACCCTCTAGTGTCTGACTGGTGGTTTCTGTATGTGTGTGAGTCTGTGTTTTTTGTCTGGCTGTGTGTTCAGACCCTATTAACAGCTGGCCTCTTACTCACACAATCAACAAACACGTTAAACCATCAACATTTTTTAGTGATCTAGTCTTTAGTAGTGTTTGCACCATGCCTCTGCAAAATATGCACTATGCTGAAACATTCACACTCTTCATCTACTGTGTGCTTGTATCTGTAGCACAGAAATCTGCTCTTATTCATGAGAAGGATTTACATTATAGAACTACACCTTTGGCAAATTGTCTCATTGTTATGCAAATCATGACGCTTTAAACTTAATGTTTCAGCCTACTTCACAACGCATGTATAAACAACTACTTTCTGCATGTGACTCGCAGACACCATTCTTCACTCATGGCCACCACAGACCCAGCATTATGAAGCAGCTGTACCCTCCAGTGCCTCTCAGCAGCATATGCATTTGGCTGAAATATTCAGCCCAGCTCCAAGCATTACCTTGCATGTATAATTACCGGATATGCTGCCTGCCGCTGATAACTCTCCCAAACAATGTTTGAAGGGGGAAGGCGGCAATGAATTCCCAATGAAGTGTGAAAAAGACTGATTAAAATTGCTGTGGTCAAAAGCCAGCGCACCAGTGTGTTCTGCTCTCATGGACCAGGGGAGATGGGAAGACAGGCTCTGCCGTCGAGATAACTTGCTTTTTTCTGTACTGTGCCTGGGATTGATTTTGGTTTCTATTTTGGTCCACAATGGAAATTATAATGGCATATATTTTTTATATTTTTGTGTTTTGGCTGAGCTTGTCCTTATGGTAATAAACAGCACGTTTTGTGCAATTGTTGAACAGTTCAAGTCAGGAAGTGGTTGGTTGTACGTCATAATTTCGTAATTACCAGTACCAAAAAATGATGATTGAGGATAGCTTTCATCCCTCTTACACAGTCACTTCATGATGCCCAAAAGTGTGTTTCTGAGTATGCAAATAGGCTCTGCAGCTGTATCTGTTATTAATTGTTCATGTAAGGTGACATGCAGGGTGCTGAAATTGAATGTAGGTGGATGATTTTGTTTTTAAAAAACTAATCACGTATTAAACAACCAAGCTGAGAGTCGTTATCATGTTTTGGTGATTTTTGGTGTCTGTGTAGAAGTTTGGCAGAGACAAATAAAATAAAATGGTGATGTTTATTGTAACTTGAAATATCAGCTTTTTTCCAGGCTACACCAAGCCCTGCTCTGACAGCAGGTCAGTCTTCTTGACACAGTAGAATTCGGCATTGATAGGCTATCAGGTATTGCTGTGGGCAAGACACTGGGCAAGACTAAAGACTGTTGACTAAAGACAGAAAAAGGCAGCTACATCAAAGCCAGAGAAGCACATTTTTAAGATGATAGATAGAAGATATTTTAACTGAACATTAGTTTCTCGGAGCAAGGAGGTTGGGGAGTCTGATGAGAAGGTTAAGCCGATTAGACTGATTAAATATCCTAAACCTTAAAACGTACTTTTTATATTTAATCATTATGTTCATTTAATAGCAGAAACTTCTTGAGGTTTATTCATTTTAATAGTTGATCAATTTATTAACATAGTTTTGCTTCAAATTTCTGTTTGGATTCGACATTATATCTTATTATCTCAGTGAAATGTACTAAAATTGAACGTATATGTGACACAAAAAAAGCTATTTAATTTGATCTGAAATTTACCAGACAATGTAGCCATTTTTTGGACTCTGGTTACATGTTTTTTTCAAATTTAGTTTTTGTGTTTTCCACAGTTGTGTGCATGAGTTTTTCTCCCATTATGTGCTGATGACACAAACTATACAATATACCATGTATATTGTATATGTGTGTGTGTGCAGCAGTGTGTGGCTGTGTAGCAGAGCCCAGGAGTCTATTTGCAGAAGGGAGGAAGGGATGGATGGCGTCTCAGTCGAGGCATGTGGGCGTCAAGCTCAGGGCACCTAATTACAGTGCCGGCTCCTACAGTATGCCTGCTTCTCCCTCAGCCCCCATGTTTGGGTGCATCTTCACTGGCTGAGTTAGATGATACACTCCCCTTGTCTCCAAAGCTTTAGTCTCAGGAGGGCTCCACCTTAGCACAAAGCCTTGCTGTGTCTGATTAGCTGATTTAAATGAGATCCCTATCTGGCTGGCTATATTGTCATTCTCTTTGTTGACTTTTATGAGATAGGCTGCCAGACAGCCACACCACATGCTTAGCTCTTTAGAGTGAACAAGTCATTTCTATATCATGTCTAACAAACATTGGCAGTTCACATCTGCAGGGACCTAATTTGGGTTACTCTGGTTGAGAAACCTCTGGGCTAAAAAACCCTGACTAACATAGGGCCTTTTTAAATGTTTCTTCCATTCTTCACTTGTACACTGATATACAGTTCAATAATTGGCGGTTATTAGTGAGCTGCTGGAAGAGGAGCTGGGTACCCTATTAACCCTTTCCTCCCCATACGGACGGCAGTAGTCTTTCATCTAATATCAGAGGATTAAAAGGCAGAGATGGCAAGAGCGAGTAAGAGACAGAGATAAATGCCTATAGTGGGGGTTGGTTATTATTTTTTGCCAACAGCAGATGCCAGGAACAGTGGTTTCAATCGGGCACACTTTAAAACACAACACAGCTGCCTTCTCTGCATCTGGGCACCAGATAGAACGAGGAGGGAGGAGAGCAGAGCTGAGAGAAGCAGAAGACAACAAGGAAAAGGCACGGAATAAGAATGAGCAAGAGCAGGAGACAGGCTGTGCAGAGAGAAACAGAGGGAATATGAGGGAAGAAGGAGGAGAGAGAAGAAGAAACAAAGGCTGACACAGATAACATCTATCAGCACAGCACAAACATTTGCAGGGTTTACCATTATAAATGGGGAGATACCCACAGATACCCAGCATTCCTTTCCAAAAGCTAGGAACCACTAACTGGGCCAATCCACAACAGGGATTAACTATGTTGCTGCAGAGGCATTTAAATGTGCTCATAGCAAACTCTGCACTTCATGTGAGAGTGACTGTAAACACAAACATATACTGAGGTGTCAGAAAGAATAAAGGCAGAAATACATGCTTTACTCTATTGTTCTCAGTGTTTTTATGGGTTGTCATATACTATTGTAATACTATAGAGAGGACTTGTTTCAAACAGAATGCAATATTCAAGCATAACAACACAAATATTTTAAGATTTAATACATAGGGTTATTGGCAACAACAGGACACTGCAAAGAAAGAAGAACAAAAATATTAAATGTGTAAGTTTTTTTCCAAAAGTTCACCATGGATGCAAAAAACAAATACGTGAGTGATATTGTGAATATATCAAGGGATGGATTCATGTAAAGCACAAATAGAAAGATGTAGACATGCTGATGAAAAAGTTGATCTTACATATATTCAGTTAAAAAATATATACTGTATATGGCTCTGTATATGCTCAGTGCCAATGGGACAATTAGGTGAGTCGCTCTTTGAAAGCTGCCTATTGAGCTGTGAGATATGCAAAATGGACACAGATTGAAATGTACTTTCTGTCTCACTCCCCACTTGTGGACAGTGGTGCAGGGCAAGAGTTGGCACCACTGCAAAAGGAATTACACAGTGTTATTATTTTACAATATGTATAATAATAATTCTTTCCCCCTTTCCCTCTCCCCTTTTCTTTTGTTCTACCTCTATTAGAGTTGTCCTTGACTGCCGAGTGGGTGCACAGTGCAGCCTTTAGTTGAGAGGAGCCAGTCAAATGCTCTCCTGTTGAGACAAGAATAGAAGAGGACATAGGGGAGTGAGAGAGAGGAAGAGGGGGGGAAGTGAAAAATAAAGGAGAGCGCCCTTTTCAATTCAGCAAACATCTTCCTAAAGCCAGGAAGACCTGTGAATGAGACAGGAAGAGTATTAGCAGGAATTTAGCCTGATGACTAAGTGTCTGCAGACAGGGGAGAGCTCCGGGCATCTTGTTTGGAAATATATTGAATGGATAGACATTGTCTGCCAAGAAAGACAGCCTCAGAAATTGTGGTGCATAATTCCTTGAGATGTAGAGCTTTTGGTCTTCGAAAACCTGCAGAGCAATGTGGAATACAAAGGTGGCACCCATTATACCAAATGTTAATACAAGCTTAATATGGAAATAAATCTAGCTAAGAGCTTCTGGTGACAGTGTGGTGGCCTCACAATCAAATATGAACACAAGTCACCAGTCACTTAGCCATTTATGCTGTTTTGGTAATATAGGAAGGGAGTGTTGGCTGGCTGTCAAGAGGTCATGAGTGTCAAAGTGAGACATTTGAAAATATGAGATTTAGACTCCTTTTATAACACTGAACATTTTTCCTGTTAAGTATAAATATGACAAGAGAAGGAAGAGGAAAGAAAAAGAGTACAAGAATTTCAGTAAATCTTGTTGAAATGCAGTGAGTACCAGTTTCTACTGAATCGGGTTAGGGGTTCATGTTTGCCATTTTACAAAGCACCTTCATGCATACAGATATACAGTAAGTTAGGCAAATAAATAGATAGCAGACAGATGGACAGGCAGACAGGTAGACAGGCGGATAGACAAGCAGGAAAACAAATAAAGACACAAACAGATGACGAATAGACAGGCAGATAGTGGGGCAGATTGGCAGAGTGGCTGACAGCCTGGCCACTTTCCGCCAGAGAGGTATTGGCTACAAAGAGTGGCTGGCAGGCAGACAGGCAGATGGACAGGCAGGCACCCATGCACACAGACAGAGACACAAAGGCAGACAGACAGGAGGACTGGACGAATAGATGGAGAGACTGGCTCAAAGATGGACGAGCATGGAGGGAAGCAGACAGACAGAAAGGCAGAGCAGTTGCCAGACAGACATGCACCGTTGGTAGCAGGACAGGCGGTTGGCGTAGGAAGGAGACATGGGGACAGCAAGTGCCTCTGGCAGAGAGGGAGAGCGAGATAGTAGAAGACCGAAATAGAAGGAGAGAGAGAGAGAGAGAGAGAGAGAGAGAGAGAGATGAGGTCAGTGCACGGCTGGCTGGCTGACTGTTGATCTGTGGCGCTGCGCTGGCAGAAGAGGCTCCTCCGGGAGAGAGCAGCTCCACACAGCCTCCGACCACATCACTGCAGCCCTCCACCCATATTTTCATCCTCCAGCCCCCAGCTGAGATGGGAAGACAAGCCTTTCAGAGACTAGCAAACAGAGGAACAGACAGGTTAAAGAAGGCAAACATGTAGAAAATTAGGAATCAGAGAGACAAATGCCAATAGCTCAGAATTAAGGACAGAAATACACTGTAGGTAAACAATCTCCTCTTTAAAAAACACTTGAAGGACATTACGACCGGAATGCCTTATGACACTTGGCATGTACCAAGGCTTTTAGGGGCCGTGTGATACTCATTCTGCTTTCCAATGATTGTATAAACCGCACATTGGACCATAGATGCTTCAATAAGTAGTTTACTGATCTGCACTAGTATTTAAAAAAGTGTGCATCAAAAGTTCACTCAACAGTCAACTTCTAACATGATCTACCCTCAGTATGTTGTATTTACATTCATACATCATATTCACTTTTATCATACTGAGCATTTAGCTGGCACCCTTATCTAGAGCAACTTACAGCGACATCAGCATCATCAGTGTGAGCTTTCCAGATCAACGAAATTATAGCAAGCAGTAGTTAACCAATAAATTACAGCAGTCAAGCGAGTCTTTTAAAATGTAGCAAGAAAGGACGATGCAAATCAGGGGCATCCCATCAACTTGTTTGGAGTGACTTTACATACGTTAGAAGTATGTATATATACATGGCTCTAATAAACCAAATAGAAGATATAAAGGTTGTGAAGGAACCACAAATGGTTTATTTGGTTTCAAAGAAGAAGGAGGAAACAGAAGCAGTCACATTTGCCTTCTACAAAAATACATATTTTTGTAATTATAACTGTAATTTAAGTTGTAATTATTTCTTAAAGTATGTCGCTGTTACTAGTTGTGCCTTATGATATTTCCCGTTTATCTTGCCAGACCAGCCGAGTGAAAATACTTAGCACAATGGTGAAGCACTTGGATGTCAAAAGAAAAGTCTGTGGCTTGCTGACAAGCCAGTGGAGGTATTTTCAGGACACAGACTATTATGGTCGTCTTGACTTACCTCGTGTTTGGACAGTTGAAATATTGGCTCAGTATGTCGATATGTGATTTGAGGTGCTGAGGATGTTTTTTATGGCTCTCTTTGGCTAGAGTTACAAAAGGTTAATGTTACAGCTGTGTGTGGGAGTGTGAATTGTGTGTGTGTGTGTGTAGGTATGTGTGTGTTTTGTGTGTCTATGCATGTGTACATTTTGCTGCAGGGTGCGAAGCTGTTCCAAATGTCCATCTGCCAAGTTCACAATCCACCTGAGCCCACTCATACATGCACATGTGCACACTAACACACACGCAAGCATGGGCAATTGCACCCATGTCCCCATACACACAGGCACATGCAGAAATGTAACCTACCTCAGAACCTCAGACATTCAGTATATACCTGTATAACGTATCAATGCTGTTTTCCTTGTTTCAGCTCTAGTCTGACCTGTCTTCATTCTCATAGCCATTTGCATAAAAAAATCCCACCTTTTCTCATGCTGTCACCTTGATATAACTGCAATACACAGTGTGATATCAACATAACAAGTTTCCTGACAAAAATCCAGAAATGCACATATACACATTTCACAACAGGTGTTGAGAGAAGTACACTCGCAAACAGACAAAACAGGTACACACAATCACACATACTCACAGTATGTAATGCAGTAATGTCATTGTGTACATTTTAATATACACACAGTTGGTGTTTGCAGATGATTGTTTTTTCAGCCTGCATTTCAGTGTGGGCATGTTTGCTTGGCACAGTGAGTGCCAAGCTGATAATTACAGAAACGTGCTGCTGTCAGTGGCACAACTCTGGCAAGATCTTGGAATCAAAATGCGGCATTAAGCACCTGTTTCTTTTCTAAGGATTTTGTATTTATTTTACAGTGACACTAGGCATAGTTCAGTCACTGTATTGTCTTACAGTAAATGGGATAAAGACATGTGTGTGAGCTGTTATGTTCAGATTGCATTTATGGGTGCTATGCTCACTTTGTCCACTCAGTACTGAAGCAGCCATACTCAGCTCTACAGTAGCCAAACAGGTGCTGTGCAGCTGATAAATTATCTCTGATAATGTCCAGAAATGTTAAATTCCCTTTTATTTATTATCATATAATGTTATCAGTTTTATCATTGCTACTAAAGTTATTTACAATTATTGTGGGACATTTTGTTTTGAAAAGCTCTAAAAACATGTATTCTCAAAATATGCATGAAAATTGGTGGATGGAAACGCATGAGCCAGCATGTAAAAGCCCTGAAACTGAAGCAACTTAATGATATTTAGTAATATGTATTATTTCCATAAGTTCAGGGTGCAAGGTACATGGTTATTTATTCATCATTAAACAATACAGGGTTGCACAACAAAAGTTTGTAAACTGCAACATAAATTACAGAACATACATTATACACAGTCATCATTATACAAATACAAATAAACACGTAGTGCATCTTTAAATTCTACATCAGGGTGTATGAAAGCAGCAGCAACAAGATGGTGATGATAATGTGGTCGGCATTTTCATATCAGTAGTTCGACATCTAGAAAAACACTGTCCATTCGCTTTGATTATGTGTCAGGACCAAACACTGACGTTAGTCCACCTCTCCTTTGTCCATCTGTAGTCCTACACTCTGTTGGCCTATGTCACGGTCTGCCAATTGAGTGGAAAAAAAAACAAAAAAAACACGTGAATCCAAATGTTGTGGGACAGTCTCTGATTCACGTTTTTCCAAGCCGGATTCCCCATTTGGCCATTTCCTTTTTCCTGTGACCAGACGTTAGCCAGGAGCAGCCTAAATCCAGCCTAAATCCATGTCGGATTAACATTCTCTTATTCTAACTCTCTTCCTCTTGACCATCGTTGAGATGTTTCTACACCTTAATTGGAAGTAAGATACAGATAAAACAATCTCTGCTTTGAAGGTACAGTACACAGTGCTCCACAAGAGCTCCTTAATTCTCAGATGGAAGAACAACCAAGACCCTTCCAAAAGCTGGTTGGTAAAAAAGGTAACCAATAATTGCAAATTAAAAACATGTAATACATTGATAACAGAATAGATACATGTGCAAAATAAAGCATATGGGTGAATGTGAAAGCATGTGAAATGTTCTCATCTCTGGCTTTTGCAGAGCTATTTTAAATTACTTAGTGATTCATTCAAATCGAAACAAATTCTGTCTCATGTTGTCCAACACGTTTGACTGCCGCTCTGGAAATATAGTCTTATTTGAGTGGAGAGTGAGGGAACATTTTCTATTCCGTTCTATTAGGCTGCTATTTTTGGTGCCACAGGATACCCAGTGACTGTGTAGAGCCTTGTCAGTGACGAATGTGTTTGTGTGAGAAACGGGTGGGGTGCCTTCCCACAGGAAGATATGCATTTGTGTGTGTATGTGTGCACATGTGTGTGTGTCTGTGTTTGCGATGGATGGAATATGGGGATATTCAGTGTTTTTCTATCTTGCCTGCAGAACTGTTTGTGTGACAGAGAGAGAAAGAAATAGAGGGAATGTGTGTACAGTGGCGGGATGTTCTCTCTCTCTCTTTTTTGGCTTGCTCCCCTGAGGTGATTCAATGCGTGTATGCTATTAGCATCTGAATGTGAATTTGTGCAAGGCTGTGTGTGTGTGTGTGTGTGTGTGTGTGTGTGTGTGTATTTGCCAACTAGCTTGCTTCAGTGCCTATACTGAGATACAGCATTCCAAACTGGAGTCTCCTTGTATGTGTGTGTGTGTGTGTGTGTGTGTGTGTGTGCACACAGCAGGCACGCGCGTCCTGTGCCTGCTGTCATCACGGGTAAAGCCTCAGGACATATAGGGTCATGTGACAGACAGCCATATCTATCTATCTGCAGACTGCATCATTGGTATTCTGCGTAGACACTGGCAGCAAAGCAGGGGATGGGGGTAGGGGCAAGGAAAATACATTGTGTGTGTGTGTTGGAGAGAGAGAGAATGCGATAGATAGAGAGACATAGAGAAATAGAGGGATTTTGTGGAGAGAAAAATAGAGAACAATGGAGCTCATCAGTGCATTGAGACCTGTGTGCAATCAGTCAAGCACAGTCACACACATACACAAATGAGTACGTGTGTACACTGTATACAGAGTGTTGCACCTATGTCTGCACATGCATACAAACTGTTTTCCAGTCATACATCAATAATAGTGAATGCAGGCATGCACACACATCCTGTATATGAAAAGTACATACGGTGTCCTTGTTAATTCCTGAGGGAGATCCATTATAAGTATCAAGGTGGACGATGCCACAAGAACTACATGCTGGAAGATGTCATCAGCAACAACACAAAATGAGCTTTTTCATTTGCTGCTGTAAAGCTCTTCAACACCGATTTAGTTTATCATAGATATGGTTAACTTTCATCTGATATACTAAAAGATAGCTAACCTTCAAAGACACTTTGCCATGCTTTTATTGCATCGATACTGCAAACTGCATATTCAGGTTGATCTCTCTGTCTGTCTACTGAAAAAGATTATACAGTATATGGCTTTTCTGTAAATAAGCATTCTGCCTTCATCAATAGATGGCCACGTGCAGGGGTATCAGTTCACTAACTCAGGGTCCAGGATGTGATATTATTCGCCAGCAAAACATTCAGATCTGCTTATATTGAAATTTCTGAGGACAAGTGGAGAATCGAGTGATGACTGATGAAAAGTTATATTGATCAGTCTGATGAATCGTCAGGGTTTACTTTTTTATTTGCTGCTAAGTAAAACAAAGTTGGTGCACTGACCAAAATTGTGGTCAGGGTGAGTGTTTATATGTAAATTATATATAGTGTTTATATATTATTTTTTTTAACAAATAGCTCACATTTCAAAATTAAACATAATGATTGCAAGACAAAAGTCAAACTGACAGCACAAAAAGAATACTAACTTTCTCTCTTCAAATAGCACAGAGCCTGCTAATTCTTTTTCATTTATAAAATGTAACATTTCCACATTAAAATGTGTAGAAATGACTAGACCTTTGTTCTATATTTTGTCGACCTATGTATGTACTTACATTATCACACATTTTTCAACAATGTTCAAACCCAGAAAAATCCATAATTTTTACTCAAGGTGCATTAAATTTGGTTGCCTGTTGCTACAACTTCCAGGAAAATACCAGATTAACAACAGAAAGGAATTAAGGAAGTGGAAATTTCTGACTGTCATGTCAGATAGATTTTTATCAGCAATAGTGGTTGTTTAACAATTTAGACAAAAGTCCCCATTATCCCATGATATTCGCAGCTTAATAAAACTGCAGGATTTTTTTCCCCAATGATTTAAGTGGAGATCCATAGTGAAGGAGGATATATTTCATTCTCAATTACCATTCTAACCAGCAACACTGAGACTCTGAGTTGGGGAAAAATTATGCTTTCCACTCGTATGTTTTCTACTGTCATGTTGAAAGGGATAGAACAAAAGCGGTACCTCATTTAAAATGTTAGCTGCATTAAGAAGTTGTAGTTTTCACTGGTCCATAAGTCTTAACTGAGGCACCTGCTCAATTGTGCTGAAATAATTTTTCATGTTCATTTACTGTGATTTTCATTCACATTTATTAGGAAAATGCATGTAGGCCTCAGTGTGCTGAACATCACCACGCTATTGTCTTTGAGAAAATCATGAATAAAACTTGTGGCATCATGTACAACAGTAGAGTATTATATCTATAGGTGGAGGTGCCGTACTGCTCTGCATTTTCCTGTGGCTATTTCAAGTCTTGGCTGTGCAACTCCTCAACCCTGGTGATCTATAGGTGCTGGGGATGAGGGACGGTGTTAACAGCTCTAAAGGCGTAAATCACCTCACCCACCCCACCCCCTCCTCTCACTGTAATGTTGTTCTCCTCGCTCACTATCTGTGCTGAGAGGTGATTGGAGTCTTCCGAATCTGATAAGGGGCCACATATATACACTCACATACACACACACACACACACACACACATTTTTGCAGCCACAGAGCAGGAAGAGAGAAAGAGAGAGAAGAAGACTCATCAAGTAATTAAGGCCCTGGCTCTCCCTTGGAAATTAACGGATGGCCCTTTGCTCTCCTCTCTCTCTCTTTCCCTCTGACTCGCTCTCTTCTTCTTCCTGCTAGTCTGATTGCTGTCTGGATTCTCTCCTCACCTGAGTGTTTCACTCTCTTTCCCAGGCAGTCAACCTATAGTGCATTGGGCTCGTGATTACCCCACTGTGGATAATTGTGGCTGCAGGTCACTCAATGTTATTTCACCCACTCTCTGCACCTCACTCCAGACAGAGTGATGGGGGCGTGCACTGTTAGCTGTTTGTGTGTCTTATTGGGAGGGGAAAGCTAATAATGAATTGACTGCATGTGTTCCTGTGTGCATTGTATGTATTTATTGATTCTTACTTTCTTGAGTCGGTGTCATCTGTGGGTGTGTGCGTGTGTGTTTGTGTGTATATGTGTGTGGGTGTGTGCGTGTGTGTTTCTGTATATATGTGTGTATGTGTGTGTGTGTGTGCGTGCTTGTGTGCATGTGCGTTTGTGTATATATGTGTGTGTGCGTGTGTGTGTGTGTGCATGTGTGTTTGTGTATATATGTGTGTGTGTGTGTGTGTGTGCGTGTACGTGTGCGTGTGTTTGTGTATATACGTGTGTGTGTGCGTGTGTGTGCGTGTGTATGGCGTTAAATCGATGTCAAAACAACTAGAGCGACACGCAGCAACGCACGCACGCATGATTATTTTGTTATGCGTGCGTGCGTTGTTACGTGCAGATTGTATTTCACGCGTAACAAAAAGCTGCGTACGTATGAAGCAGCGTGTGCACGTCTGTCTGTCACTGTTTGACAATATTGTTAGGCGTTCACACGCACGTGCAGTTGCTGATTCTGATGCTACGCAGCCGGAAGTTGATCTGCAGCGCGCACACCAGTTCGCGTACATGAACGCCTCACGTAGTTGGCCTTTTCACTTTAATCAACCAGGGAAGGCAGCAGTGAGCCATACTTTGCCTGCCGGAAATTCAAAAGAAGAAGAAGAAGAAGAAGAAGAAGAAGACGGAGGATGAGAAAGGTGACTGGGGATAATATTTACGTATAAATACATAGGTCATTTGTGTTGTGTATGTTTAAAAGTAGAGTCTGGAGTATTGCTTGTTACAGTTTGTAAACAAAACACGTTACGTTAGCCTCCTGCCCCTGACAGCAGCAGTCACCAGGACCACAAAGGTAAGGAAATACAGTCCGAGAGAAGCGCTGGTGCCTCCGTCACCAACACCGGGAGCCTCCGGTGTTATGTTGCCGTTGTGGTCAGCTGGGAAGACGGTGTTAGCGGCGGATGCTAACCACTACCGCTAGCCAAAGTTAGCATCAAGTTAGCTCACCACCACAATAGTCTACAGTCTAGGCTTTAGTTGTCAGTGACGGGAATCGGCCCGCGGCTCCAGCGCTTCACTCTGGCTATATTTCTTTTTCTTTGCCGTCATGACTGCTGCTGCTGAGAGAGAGAGACGTGCTAGCTCCATGGATGTATTGTTGTAATAGAACCATGCCTAGCACTCAGCAGCATCAGAAACAGCTAGTGGGGCTAACGGGAGGGCTACACAAAGCCACCACCACACAGGACTAGAAGCCAGGTGATGATTAAGACGGGTTTCATTTTTAAAAGTCTAGCGTTTATTTTGGGCAAAAAACTCAAGACTCAACCTTTTAACAGGGTTCATAAAACTCATTCTGTGCCTTAGACAAGATAATAAGGTATTAAGCACCAGAACTGCACCCCCTGCGGTCGAAAAGAGCCTCCGCAGAGTGGGTTGATGCAGCAGGTGGAAAATTTATATTGTTAGTGGTGCTAATCAGTTAGCTCGTTAATGCTTATTGGTTGCTAATAGTAAGAACTCTCCTACATGTGCTTGTATTATTGTTGTATATTGGCTGTTGTGAATTAAGCTGAATGATTCATTCTTATTTCTATTGGTTGTTTACCATTCCTGGTACTGTATAGTTAACCATGTACCTGCTGTTCTGATAACTGCTTTTTATTCTCTGTTACAGAACCACACAACTTTCATATACCTTCCACACACACATACTCATCTGTCACACTCACACATCAACCATTCCTAATCAGCAATTGAGAAACTAAAAGGAACTAAAACTAAAAGGACTAAAAGGAACTAATTCTAACCCAGCAGCCATAAGTGATTCAGTCCAGTTTACCATACAGTCCTTAGAATAAATCTCCACAACACATTTGTAACATGTCTTACAACGAGAGAAGGCCACCAGATAACACAGTCACCAGTTAAACCCGCCGGGGGATCATGACATTGTGGGAAGACTAGCTATCAGACTGCACATCAATTCTGAATCAGGTTAGCAGTATCTATGTGATCTTTGAACTCAAATCATGATTGTGAACTTTTAACATTATAGCTTAACAACAGATTCACTCAGACACATGTCACACTGGTGAAAAGCACCTGTAGAACTGAGTTTTGAGAGCTTAAAAAAATAGTGTTGCCTGTAACGTTGTGTCTGGTTTTCACCATTTTATAGACCTACACTAAGCTTGTCCTTTTTCATGTCAGGTGTATTGTTGATACAGGGCTAAACCAGGGTTTGACAAGAGTTGCCAGTGTCTGATTCTACACCCGAACACAGCAGAGTGGGCGGGGCCTGCAGACCGACCCAGTTACACCTGCAGCGAGCAGACAGAGGAAGAGGAGTGTGAGATCCACGGGGAAAGGAGCAGGAGAAAGAGAACGACAGCTGTCGCCAGCAGACGGGCATTGACTGTCGGACTAATTGAAATGTGAGTTTATACTCTGCCCTAGGGATGTAATGAGATCAAAACCTACAGTATTTGCCGTCATTTCATACCATACATGTTCACAATAATATTGAGACACTTTTGTTATCACGATATCGTGGTATTACCGATACGTTACATCCCTACTCTGCCTCCATTGTGCGAGTAGTGATCCCTGGTCGTGGAAAGTTATTGCGAATGTGTATAAAAGTACAGTGACTGAAGTCCTCCTCCCCCTCCCCACATGACAGCGGAAGAGGCCGGCGCCCAAGGACGGTGTGACAGCAGTGGTGCCAATGACGAGAGTGATGTTGGCCCGAGGTGACGGTGAACAGTTGATACTCTGCCCCATCGTGTGAGCAACGATCTTAGGACGTAAATGAAGTGGTGTGCATGTATTGGGTTTAAAAGTGCTGTGACTGCCATCTCGTTTCCCCCACAGCTCCCGAGTCTGCGCCCGGCAGAGGACAGTGTGCAAGTGGAAGACAGCGGTGGTCGTGGAGAATCGGTGTTACCAAGTCACCACAATAACGGACCCCTTCCCCCCAGACCCCATTCTATAATTTCTGTGAATAAATATTGTTTTGAATGCCCTTTACGGTCTCCAAGCACTTTCTTGGTTATCGAAACACACGTCATATACGTCAGCGTAGATGAGAGCCAAGTCAGAGACAAGAGAGACAATGAATGAACTCCCGCGAAATGATGGGTGGTCAATATGACCGCTTATGGCTGAAATAGGTAAAACACATCATATTTTCTTCTCCTTTTCTGTAATTTATATAAAAAATATTCTCAATTAAAATACAGAGACTTTTAGAAAAATGGTTAGAAGTCTGCAATGTTTGCATTTTGTTTACATCGCAGATTGATAACTTAATTGTGATAATGTTCAAAGTTATCATTATTATTATTATTATAATTATTATTATTATTATTATTTACTGTGCTAGGTATTCTTTTCGTGGTTCTTGGTGCTTGGAGCAATATTGTTGTTGTGGCATTCATGCCAATAAAGCGAATTTGAAATGAATTGAATTAATAAACCTTTAGATTCTTGCCTATAGCCTGATAAGTGTTGTGTTTACAAATGAGCAATACATCCAGATTTCTTGAGATTTGTATTGTCAATGGGAATTTAAATTTAAATGTCAGGCGATGTTTTCTTCATGGAAATTATTTTTCGGGCAAACAATTATAAGAGAGAGAGGGAGCGCGGACGGGGGATCCGTTGTGTGACAGCGGAGCGGAGGGTCAGCAGTTGGATTTTGCACGCACGGTCAGTAGTATTAGTAGGTGTTTGAGGTTTATTACGTTTGCGGACATTATTACATTCAGTGTAATTATGTAACAGCCTTTGCGCCCTTGCCTTACAGCGCCTTTGCGTGCGCACAGTTTGCGTGTGTAGGCCCGTGGTCATGATAGTCTATGGCTATAAGAGATGGATACACAATCAATTTCATGTAATGTTTATTGAATCAAAAATACACAGGTAGCCTATTGTCTTCTCCTCTGCTTTTTTTTCTCAAAGACAAACTGAGCAGCACTGCTCAATCCACTCATACCTTGTTAACCTTCCACAAAGACAAGTTATGTTAAAACGGACGAGCAGAGGGGTCATTTCCCGGCAGATCGCACCCATGGGCCACAGTTTATTTCAGAGTTGTGCGAGTGCGGCTGGAAGTGGGGATTCCAGCACCACGGATAGTGCGTGTAAAAAGATTAGACAAACGTTTAAATGTGTTTGCTGCAAGCGAAAATATACTACATAATAAATGAAGGTAGTGACATAGGCCTATTAGCAATAAAAAGCAATGAGTTGTGTGAGTGTGGCCAGTGAGTGGACGGCAGTGTTTGATGTAGGAAGTAATGTAAACTTGAAAATCAATTTCGGAAATGTGGTGTTTTGAGGGGAGGGTCGGAACAGCGGTGTTTCGGAGTGGGGCTGTTTCGCAATAGAAGGGTGTGTCGGAACGGAAGGCTGTCCACTCAGTCTGGGGTTAAAATGAATCATGTCATATCTATATGTCTGTATCTCACATTGGATCGATTGCACCATCTACTGGATGAAAATGGAACACAGAACAACTACGCGAGACGTTCATGTACGCGTACTGGTGCGCACGGTGCAGATCAACTTCCGGCTGCGAAGCATCAGAATCTGTGAGCGCACGTACGTGTGAACGCCTAACAACATTTGTCAAACAGTGAAAGACAGACGTGCGCACGCTGCTTCATACGTACGGAGCTTCTTGTTACGTGTGACAGAGTTTGCGCACGTCATTTCCGCGTACGTGTAAGTGCGTGACAAAAATGTTCAATCATCTTCATGCGAGCGTTAACACGTGCGTTCGCAAAAAAACACATGAATGTTATGCATAGTCACTACGCGTCGTGTGATTACCGGCGTGCAGCAGTCATCACGCGTGAACATGCGCGTGAACGGGGGGCCATTATAAGTCAATGAGGAAACTACATTACACGTCAAAGCAGGCGCGAGTGACAAGTTCAGTTGATAGGTGCGCACGCTTTTTGAAACGTTTCTAACGCCATAGTGTGTGAGAGTGTGTGTGTGCGTGTGTGTGTGTGTCTCTCTCTTTGTAAGTTCCATGAAGCCCAGCAGGTCATGCATGGGGTCAGTTCCATCTCTAACGTCCTTGAAGAAAAATCCAAGTCAGAAAACTGCTTTTACCTTGGCCCACTCTTCCTCTTTGATAGGAGCAGGGAAGTCATTGACAGCTTCTCTCACCCTTGAACCTCAGCATGTCAGACAACACCACGGTGTCCGAAGATATATTTTGGGAAAGATTCAGACTGACGCTCAGATTTATATTTTCATTTCTTGTAAAAAGAGTCACTGAAAATTAAAATATCAGATACTGTATGTTGATTTATTATTGGTGGCTCTGTGGTTGGCTCTGTGTTTGTCTGTGTATGTGTCCTTGCTGGATCAAAGTGTTTAATATTGAATTAAAAAGCTGTTATTTATTTCACAATGGCAATTTTTTCACAATTACTTTTATTTCAAAATTCCACTGTTCACGACCATTAAGTTTTCACCAAGCCTGCACCTTCAGTTTCGAGCCAATCGAATGCAATTATTCTCCCGTAGCTGGGCTTGACAGGTGTTACAACCTTTTAACAGTTAGCTCTAGTTTAAGAGAACAATAACAATGCTTAAATAGAAAATTCAACCCACTAGCAGCTACTATAAAGCGCAACAATACAACGAAAATCTGCTTTTATTACATTTAGCAAGGCCACTCTGCTACCTTCGTTCCGACCTTTCTACCTACCTACCAACCTAGTTGTTGTGTTTCTTCAAGCTTCAAACTGAAGAGCCAGTGTAAACAGCAATAATTTACCTGATTAGTTCAGAGACACCTAAAATGTGAATATCAAAAATTAGAAATGATATCTGTACAGTTTTCTGTCATCTTACTCTGTGTTTGCAGTGCAGTTCAGTTGAAGCACTAATTTCCACTGAACTGTGTGAGAAGTAAAAGATAAAGATGCCAGCTGGCTTTATTATCAGACCAATCCTATCCCTAGATCATCAGACCAGTTAACTAACAGACCATCACCCATTTGTGCACTAAATATTTTAGTTCTCCTCAAATCTTTTTCTCAACTTGCACTTAACCGGCTTCTGTCTTCACCTTACCTTTTGTTAACATGAGAAGCTGGCATTTGGTCATGTGCTAGTCCTGCAGTATTTTTCAGGATGTAAATATTTTATTTACATACTTAAAGAGTACAAGGTGGTTTGGGGAGCATCAAAGGAAAGACAGAATATACAGAGACAATGCTCTCACCTGAATCATCAAATACATGTAGCTATACCCTGACAATGCCAGTTTCATCTGCAGCGGGAGGACATTCAGGCCAAGAAATCATAGTCATTTCTTCAACTCAACCATGTGTATGTGTGTGTGTCCAGTAGGCAATGAACAGGGCAGGCACTGAAAAGAACACAGGATATGGAACAGAGAGAGAGAGCGCAATAGCAAGAGAGATTTCATCTCCTCTCTGCCTGTATACATATCTGCCAGAATGTAGGTCAGGCAGCCCCAGTCACTCTAAGAGCCTGGCAGAACAAGATTGCTGCGCCCGTGTGTATGTGCATACACATCATATGAATAAAGCATCTGTCTCTCTTGTATTATGTGCTTTTTTGTGTGTGACTCTTGTCCTCATGTACCATACGTGTGTTTCCATATACGATATGTGTCATTGTTTTCTGTGTTAGAGTGTATGTCTAAAATGTCTGTCATGGACAGCATGTATGATGGAAAATGTCACAGCAGACATCACAACCCACTTTCTAACCCACAGTGTACATAGACGTAAACATAGAACATAATAGGCAAATACTGTGTGTACCCTGTCTTTGATAGATATAGGAGCCCAGGCAGACATGGTCCCTTATCCTCCTCATTCTCCAAAGCATAGACTGCAAGACATTCACAAACTTAGAGGATGCTTAGGAGAGGTCTTGGTCATATGTTTAATCTTTATAGACACATGTATGTAAAAGCTATTCAATTAGTCCCCTTTGTTACGAATGCCTATGTATGTGTGTATAGGATTAAAACTGATTGTGTTTGTTTGTCCCGTGTGTGTGCTCCAACTGCAGTTGCAGGCCTATTCTTCTCTTGTTGTGCTCTGTCTGTCACTGTCCTTGGTACTGAAATTAGCAGGATAGCATGCCCAGCTCCATGACTGAAGAACCACACATTACCACACAGCCACAGTACAGTACAGTACTCTGTACAGTAGAGTATTGTACTGTTGCACTGTCTCTTCCGCTGTTGTCTGTTTCATTTTCTTGTCACACACACACACACACACACACACACACACACGATCACACACACACACACACAGAATGTGAAATGTGGACCTTGTCCTCATAAGAGTCAGAGAGCTATGATTTGTCATCAGCCTCCACATGAAGACCTTCATCAGAGGACAGATCCTTTGATTGATTGATCTATCTCTGGTTATGATGACCATGGGGCCAAGGAGTGTGTATCGATGCATGTGTTTGTTTGGGGTTTGCTTGTATGATATGGGGTTGAAGCAGGTGAAATTATATCATAAATTTGCTCGAAAATCATTCAACCTATGCTGAGATATTATTATTCACTTGAGCCACCATTTTATAAAGTCATATATTTCTGCATACACAATCTGCTAGCTATCTTAAAAAAAATAAAATAAAAATAGCTATCTGCTTGCTGGCACTTTTTAGCCACATTAATTGTCTGAATGAACATGCTTTTGGAGTGCACCAATGGCTTTAGTCAAGTACAAACCAGCCTTTGACGCTTCAAATAAACTTTCAACATAAAAGACAGCAGGATCGTGGTGGTAAAACGAAAATGTAGTTTGAGTGGGCCGTTGTTTGCATTATCCCCTCACAACTCATGCAGTGTTTCCAGCGTGGCCATGTTTTTTATTCATGCTACAAAGGAAGTGGACAAAAAAGGTTGTTGAACAGAGGTGTGTGTGTGTGTCTGATGAAGGGTTAAACAGACCTCCTTCTGGTTAAAAGTAAAGTCTGCTTATGCACTTAACTGCCCCCACACCATTTATGTAACAACCAACAGGCACTCTGAGCATTCACTGTATGTGTATGGTTGTGTTAGTCCTGAGGAAGAAGCCATCTTTTTGATTTAAACTGCTTTGTGATGGGTTGTGAAAGACTGTGGTGTATGTGTGTGTGTCTGTGTATGTGTGAGTGTGTACTTGTTCTGGGCCGTCTGGTAGGCTCTCTATGGGGGTCTTCATTCTTTGTGATTGTCCCTACACACCATCAACACCTCATCTGTTCTCTCCTATATATATAATCTAAATTAGCAGCAGTGGATGGAAGGAAACCAAGAAAGAGACAGTGTATAAGCGAATATGTCCATTCACACTTCCATATCTTCACCTTTATATCTTTATCCCTCTATGTCAAAGATTAATCTACCTTTTTTTTTTTTTTTTACAGAATAGGCTTCGACCCCCTTTACCATCCCTTTTTTCCCTCTGCTCCTGTCCCCCAGGACCCCCCAACCCCCAACCCCCCCTCAAACTCAGTAAAAGATGGAGAGCTGAGGAGGGAAATCATGGAGGCAGGCATGGATCATTAGCTATATTTGTTCCCCACTTCCTGCAGAAGATGATAGATCTAGCTAATTACCCCATGTTGCTAAGCCTATCGCACACGACAAGCAGTCGAAGTTATGGTGGAAATCAACGTTCGCTTGCCATGTGCCGCATAGCTAATGCTATATGACTATTCATGAGCCCAGAGTCAAAGGAGAAGAGGAAATTTCAGATCCTGTCACGGCTGTATGTGAATGTGATTGTTCTGCAAATGATTTTAATGATGCATGTACTCCATCTTCTTCTTCCCTCTGTGTAGAAAATGAGTTTAGTGGAGACGTTGTGAGCCGTTCTTCTCCAGCTGAACATTAGTGGGTCACGGTGGAAGCAGAAGTCGGGACAGAAGAGCTGTCTCAACCGCAAACCATTTCAGGTAGTGTGGTGCATCCTGTGTTTACACATAAACCTGTTAAAATGTGTTATTTGTTCTCGCTGGATCATATTTCCAAGCTTGTTCTGTTCAGGTTTATGTGATAAATCAGAATTTTACTAGTTTCTGTTAACATGGTTTTCATTATATTCTATAAATGTTTCTAATATAAGCAGAAGCACAGCAATGCACTTGTCGGCATCAATATAAAAAAACAAATGGCTGCATTTTATGGCGCGGCAAGGTAAAAACATGTAAACAGAAAGCTGGGGAGAATCACAAAAAATACTAATACAAAAATAGACAGAACAACATTTTTTTTTTTAAAAAGATATGATATAGAGATTACACGGAAATGTTATAGAAATAAATCAAACAGACAAGTCAAACAATGGCATTGAATAAAAAACAGTTTTAACAGCCTTCTTATTATTATAGTATTTTATTAATGAATATGAAATTTTGCTAAAATAATAAAGTTAATAATGTACACCATTTTCCCTATCTTTCTGTTGCCATTTAAAAACCTAAAGGGACATGTTTATACATTAAAGGAAAAACAATCATGAATGTAACAAATGTTGAACTCTCTTGCCACAGTCTTTGAGATTTATCACAATGTCAGAACAAATAGGTACAGTCTCAAGATGTTCAGAGCAAATTAACAAGAAACATTAACATTATAAACATCACTTAATTCTTAATGCATTTAAGGAAATGTTTTACAGGAAAGTAATTGTGTAGAAGCTTAAATGACATCTCAGTGAGATATTTGTCAGGCAGCAGCCAAACCATTTGCCAAGGAATGTCACTAGCACACTTATTTCAGCAGGTGGTGATGTAGAGAATAAAAAAACTCTATGAAATAAGGAATGCAAAGCTCTATTATTATTTTTTGCATACACAAAACAGATTTTCCACAAAAAGAGTTTCACTAGGTTGAAGTAATTAGATATCAGTAGGAAGAGGAACGTCTTTGTATAAAGTCGCAGAACCAAAAGGGACAGTTTTATTACAATGCCATATTCTTTAGTTAGAACTGGAAAATTGAAATGTAAGATAAATTCACTGTGACACATAGATGTCCCTCTTAGTTGAGCAGCTGGCCAACCACACAGATGTCGCTTTCAAAACAATTTTTTAATAAGAATAGATCTGTTTTTTTGCCACTATTGTTCCAAAAATAGTATCATGGAGGGTAGAAGTTGTGCTTGTAAACATTTTCCATGACAATAAAGCATGCCTGTGATATTCTGAGAATTGAATAGGTTTTTTGTTTTATGATAGAAAAACTTCAGTTTATTAACTGCCAAAAAGAGACATTGCCAGAACTACTGTGTGAGTTAACACAGTTATCAGAGGTAAAAAGCAGCGGGTCTTGCGAGTGTCACTATTGCTCGGAACTTCCTGTCCTCTTTTGCATTCCTGTTGTGACGTTTTGCATTTCTGTTGTAACATTTGTCATTGAAAAACAGAAAACATGATAGGTGTATATGGTGCAAATGGAAAAAAAAGGATTTTCAAGCAGATGCTTAGTTGTTGAAATGATGGGAGAGCCTGCTTCATAAAGGTCCCCAAAAGTTTTAAGCTCTCAAAATTTCATATGATTTAGTATATATTAAGTTTAATATGATTATGTTTTCATGATTATATCAAGTTCAGAAAAACCATGATCAAACATGTACCTATACAAACCAGTTTTGAAGACCCTTGACACAACCTGCTTCCAATAACAAATAAATGTATTCTGTTCCTATCTCAGTTAATGCAGTAGTAATGCAGTTTTCCAAGATAAACTATTATAAATACAAGGTCATGATGCTTAATCTAATTTAGACCTTATGAGAGAAAAAGTATCTGAGACCAGTCCACTAAAGTTATATAGCAATCATTTGAGTAACAAACACACATTTCTCAATTCCTACACTGTAACAGCTCTGTCATCACCGCACCTGCTTAGAAATTATCCTATTGTGTTCAGATCACAGCTTCTCTGATAACATTGACAGTGTTACCACTGGGGCGGCTGTAGCTCAGTGGGTAGAGCTGGTTGACTGGTGATCAGAAGATCACTGGTTCGAATCCCGGCTCCCCAGGGCGGGACTGAGCTACATGTCGAAGTATCCTTGAGCAAGATACTGAACCCCAAAGTTGCTCCTGATGTGCAGTTGGCACCTTGTGTGAAGGCAGCCACTGCCATCAGTAAGGGTCCTGCGATGAACTGGCGACTCATCCAGGGTGAACCCTGGCCTACGCCCATAGATGAAACTGGATTTGGCCCCAGTAGAAGAACAAATGGAAACAAATGGCGGCCCATTTTACCACCCATTTGGGTGGACCTCATTCACTTACATTGCTGTGCATCGAATAGTTCCAGAGGTAAGTTGCTGAAATATCGACCTCTTTTGCATTGTCAACTGTCTATATTGTGTCAGAGGCCCTTTGTGATGCTTATACTGGTCTTCATTTGTATATATACAGAGTAATTATCTATATTTTATCTTGGTTGTTAGAGCCAATTTCCAAGCATTGCCTGCTAAAAAGTTAGCTAGCACGACTTCACCAGCTGTGAAGGTAACGTAACGCGTCCGGTAATGAATCGCTAGCAACTTTTATATTAATGATGTTTGGTAACTAACAAGCAGGATTTACATGTATTATCAAGGGGTTTTATTTATTTTGGCTTTGTCAGCCATCATTAGTCGGTTATGAGTGTGATACAAGACTAGTTCTAGCTGCTAGCACCAGTAGAAATAATGGGGCGTTTGTGATTAATATTTCATTTAATAGTTCATTGAAATTTGGGACATACTAAGTTTTCATTATGTGATGTGTTGTCTGCTGCACTTAATTTTTTGTACTGTTCCGTCTTCAATTTAACATGGTTTCTCTCTTCCATGTAGGCTACTGGCGGTCATGGCGGCTGCTGCTGGTGGTGAACGGCGGCTGACGATGGTGGTCACGGCGGCTGCTGCTGGTGGTGAACGGCGGCTGACGATGGTGGCTGTCACGGCGGCTGCTGCTGGTTGGGAACAGCAGCTGACGATGGTGGCCGTTATGGCTGCTGCTGGTGGTCACAGCGGCTGACGATGGTGGCGGCTGCTGCTAATGGTCTGCTAATTTGCTGCTAATTTGGTTCTTCTCCTGAGTTTTCATTTGGTTCTTCATGGTTGCGGTGTCATAGATCACCTGCCCCTGGTTTTTGTTTTTCTTGTTCACACACACAAGCACACATTCTTTTTGTCTGTCATTGTTTAATAAAAAAATTTTCTTTAAAAAACTTCATTTGTATCAGCCATCCTTACATTGGTGTCTCAATAACTGTAACAGGAGTTACAAGTGTTTTGTTATAATAGTTAATTGCTTAAGTTACTTGGGTTGAGTAACAGCTAATGTTACCCTTACTGTTACTCTGTGCACTAACCCAGAATCACAGAGAAAAATCTTAATTGCTCTGCACTTACCTATAGACCCTAGCACACAAGCGTAAATTAGTTTTTATTCTGTAATAGTTTTGATAAGATGTGTATGGCTTAATCTTAAATATTCTAGTAATGTTCTTAGTCTTAACATGATCATGTTTCATGTTGTGGTCCTGGGGGTGGCCACTTTCATCAGAAGAAGTGAGCTAGCTGCTGGGTGAATGCTGAAATGGACCACGGCAGACCTCTTAGTGCTACCACGAAGGTAAGCTAATGGCTTAATCGGAATTTATAAGCCAAATCACAGAAATCATTAATACAGGCCAGTTGCGCTAAAATGAAAATCGAGACGTCTATCATCAGATGAATGATATGGAAAAGAAAAGTTAAACATGAACACTAAGCTTTTCCCTCCCAAAATGTAAAACTTATCTAAGTAATACACAGCTTTTCGTTGTCACCCTGACTCTCAAAATGCAAAACTGACATTAAGAACTATGTAATAATGCCATAACAGCTGAAAAAGTACTTAGGTGTGTGTGTTTTTTTTTATATATATTTACCGTTCAATAACGCAATCGCTGCTGTATGTCCCATAGAAGAACATGACAGCCAGCCTGTGTTTTGGAACTATTGGGGCTTACATGAACCACGTGACTGCCTTGGCGGCGACATCAAAGAGTGTCACAACTCTTTCTCTCTATGGCACTGGGTTAGACCACCACACCTCCTGGACCCTCATCCTGAACACTGGCGTTCCACAAAGATGCGTGCTGAGCCCCCTCCTTTACTCCCTCTTCACCTATGACTGCACACCTGCACATGGTTCAAACACCATTGACAAGTTTGCAGACGACACAACGGTGTTTGGTTTCATCAGCAACAAATGATGAGTCCAAAGAGCTCATTGTGGACTACAGAAAGCCAAATTATGGCACACACACCCCCATCTGTATCAATGGAACGGAGGTTGAGCGTGTCACCAGCTTCAAGTTTCTGGGTGTCCACATCTCGGAGGACCTCTCTTGGACCCTCAACACCTCCACTCTGATCAAGAAGGCTCACCAGCGTCTCTTCTTGCGGGGGGGTCTAAAGAGGATCCATCTGTCTCCTCAGATTCTGCTAAACTTCTCCTGCTGCACCATTGAGAACATCTTTTTACTGTGTCACAGTTCAGTATGGCAACTGCCCCATGTCTGACAGGAAAGCAATGCAGAGGGTGGTGAAAACTGCCCAATGCATCACCAGTACCTCACTCCCCTCCATCGAGGCTCTCCAGAGAAAGTGATGTCTGCAAAAGGCACGTAGCATCATCAAGGACAGGGACGTGCACATGATTATAGAGGGGCAGGGGCTCAAAGTCAGAAAAGGGGAGTATGTGCGCATAGCGCGCGCCGACAATTTTTTCTGGCCTTAAAGGAGAACTTTGGTCGATTTAAACATGCAGCTTCATTGCTCAAGCTGCCCTTGAATTGCCAGTACCGAAGACGCGAACACATTTGGTCCAACCATTACAGCGCTCCGTGAACGGAGATTTAGCATTGACAGCTAACAGCATGGGGCAGAACTTTACACTGTGTTTTAAGTGTCTTAACATGCTCCACATCTCACACCAAAAGTTATGCAACATCAGCAGACACCTTACAACACAGCACTGTAGCGTGTATGACTCAAAATGAATAAAAAAGTAGTTAAAACAGTGTGTTTGTGCAAGCAGCTACATATCGGTTTGTTGACATCCGTGTCTTCCGTTAGCTAGACCAAACTAGTATATATATATAACTAGTATATATACTAGTATAGGACACTATTCTGAATCTACAATATGTAGATTAACTTAAAATTAGTAAACACAGTACTTATAGAAAGCTAACTACTTAGCTGTGTATCCTGTGTAGCTGTGAGTGATATGCAACTGCCATTTCTTTTGTGTCAACAAGTTATTGTCAACATGAGTTTATTCACATTATCATAATACTGAGGTTTGGAAGACGTGCAATTCAGCTGCAATTCTTAAAAAGCAATCAAACACTGGTTTATTATTAGGCTATTTATTGGAGGGCAAGTGCAAACTAGAAAGACAGGCTACACATCTAAAATGTGTCAAAACCAAGAAATTACTACTGTGGATGTTAGTAGGAACAGCAATGTTTACAACAGCAAAGTTGCAGTAAACTCAATATCTAAAAGTTTAAGATTTGTGGCAGATAAACAGCCGACACAGACAGCTGTCATATTATTCTTAACTCTCATTAACAAGCAGTTAGCTTAACAAGGACAAATGGACACTCTTCTGAAATATGACTCATATTTAAGCACATTGAATAAGTGACCGGCGACTTGTTAGCCCCCACAAGGAAGTTATGTTCATGGATTTATAACTCACAAAGCCTCAAGTCGCTCCACTGTCACGTCTCATCTACGTGCATGGTGGAGTTCTGATGAGGCAGCGGCTTCTCTCTCTCTTTGTCTTCTAAATAAGAGCTATACATTGCACCCCATTGGTGTTTGGAACAGGGTTCTTAGCGGGGGGCTTTTAATTTGAAAGTAGTGACGTTGGTAGAGAGAGACAGCGGAGCCGCAGCGGACAGAGAAGCGGCTTTAGGCTCAACACACTCACACTCACACACAACACCATATTATGAGGAAATACGTACGTTAGATAACCGTGGCGTTTTTATACCGCCGTTTTTTTGACATCCTTTTGCACAACAGGATTTTATGTATTCATTAAAAAACACACAAAAAGGGCATTTTATAATACGAAGCAAAAAGGGCAGGGGCTCAAGCACCCTTTGGGCCTTATGTGTGCACGTGCCTGATCAAGGACTGTTGTCACCCCAACCACAGACTGTTCACCTTCCTCCCCTGGAGCTACAGGTCACTCTGCATCCAGACCAGCAGATTCAGGGGAAGCTTTTTCCCTGCGTCTGTCATGCTTCTGACCCCCCCCCCCCGCCACACGCACACACACACACACACTCGCATAATATACACACTCACTCCATCCCCCTGATTCTCATCCTTACTCCCTTACCCTTACCCCTCCCTTAGTATTGCTAGCAAGTTTAGTATATACTGTACATACTGTAGTACTGCTAGTAATTTTTTCTATACTGTATGTACTGTACCTAGACCTATTTACACTCTATTAATATACTTATTTTATGTACTGTCAATACTGTAAATCTATCTATATTCTTCTGCACAATTTATCCTGTACACACCTCTTTTTGCACTTCTGGTTAGATGCTAACTGCATTTTTTTGCCTCTGTACTTACTGTACACAATGACAATAAAGTTAAATGTAATCTAATCTTTTCTAATCTTCTCCCATTCTATCCATTTTAGAGCATGCACCACAGCCATCACCCACAAAACCATTTTCCATACTAGTTAGGAACCACTCCCCAGATTTCAATCTCTCTTTCTGTCTCCATCTCCCTCGCTCTCTTTCTCACTCTGACTGTCAGCGCCCACTCAGATGCTATCTCCACAGCCCTTCACACTAATTCAGATGCACTTAGCATCGGTTTGGTACACATGTTTACTGTCACTAGATGATGCATGGCATAAAATACCTATTTGCAGTGAAATTTGATAGTGCTAGAGCAGTTTTGGTGGCTACCTGCTGCTACATTACAGAATACCAGTGTGTGTGTGTGTGTGTGTGTGTGTGCGTGTGCGTGTTTGCATGTGTGGTGCCATATGCCTGAAACGCATTCTCCCAAAACTTCAAGGTGAAAACAGGGAAACTGATAACGATGTGAATTGTTGTGACAGATGTCTGTACACCCCCATCACCCTATCCCCACTACCGAAATGATAAACACACACACGCACAAATGTTAGTTCTATGTCTCAGTGCATATTACAATAATCATGCCTTACTCCCTGTAATATCCGAATTCTTCGCTATCACCAGTTCATTATCTTCTTCTTTCTCTGTGCAAGTTGTCTGTCTGATAGCATTCCTGCCATTTTAATGACAAGGACACACTAATTTCCAAAAAAGTGAATTTGCATGTCTGTACAATCAAAACCAAAACAAACACATTTGGAGCTACTTTTTCCAATATCTGAATTCCACTTTCCTTTCACAACATGCATGTATTATCAAAGGATGTCAATTTTCTATGAGACTGTTTTTTTTGTGCTGAATTAAACTTGTGTGATTGTAGGCTTATATGGTGCTAATCTGGAATGTGGTGGTGCTTTATTTTATGCAGCCATCTCTTCCCAGACCTGTTTTCTGAAAGCAAATAAATTGTGTAACAATATATGCTGCATAATATGGCACATGGATTAAAATTCATGGATGCAAATTACATAACATGGAAAGAACTTCTCTCATACACATTTAGAGGCCTTGAATGGTAAATGGGAATATGAAGTACAACAGGATTTTTACCTAATTATCTACTGCCTTCTGCTTTGTTTTGAATACACTAACTTAATCCCAACAGAGCTCATGTGTGAAATGAAATTGTGAATTACTCCTATACAGTATCTCCACCCTGCTTGAGCCCTCCCGTCAACAAAACAATCAATGAAAAATACACTGTCTTTTTGGTACGATCGCTGAAATTCTTATGAATGTAATGCGTCATTATCAGACCAAATGGCGTCAGGTAATAGAAATGGTTCTTTTATTTTTTAAGCTTTTATTTATTTACATTTTTAGATTTTGCTATGCTATAAAATTTTAAAGCACATTTCATTTAATTTCGTGTTAGAGTAATATGAATTGCTGTATGCAAAAAATAGGAGATAATGCAGTATTTACTCAGTAATTTACATCACTCTATGCATTTGCTTAACTCACCAACATAAACATAGAACTTGGATCAACGTGATTCTGTGGTTATTCATGTGGGCCTATAAAGCCAGGGTCTAACTGAGACGCAGAAGGAGAAGGAGTTGGCCTCTTCCTAATCCTAAATAAGCAGGCTAACCTTCGTTAGAGCCATGACTTTTTCCCATCGGGTGCTAAGAGAGAGAAAAAGACAGACAGAATATGAAGGGCTCTCCAACATATGGCGAGCCACAGCTCCTGGGTCTTGCTGCTGCCGTTAATGCTGCTGTTGTGTTATTCCTATTCTTCTGCTGTAAATGTTGTGTTCAACCCTGATGCAGGCATCGCTTCAAACCATGACCCTCAGAGAGAGCCTGTCAGCTGCAGATAGGCACTGTAGGATGTACAGTGCCTATCACACTGCTTGTGTGTGTGTGTGTGTGTGTGTGTGTGCGTGTGCGTGTGTGTGTTGTGTGTGTGTGTGTGTGTGTGTGTGCTTGCACTTCAACTAAACATGTATTTAAACAAGTCAGTCTTACATTTTAGACCACAACGGATGTGCTTCTTTTGAATATGGAAACATTCTGCAAGCAGGTTGAGACTTTTTCTCTTGATTTTAGTATTTAATTCATTTCATTCAGACAGCTCAGTCTAGAAAGTTCAAGACAGTTCTTCAAAGAGACTCTTTTCATATTTTCATATATTTCATATATTTTAATTAATTATCAACAGTGTAAAATAACAAATGGGTCTTTCCTAATACACATAAAGCTTTTGCAGCTGCCAAATGCTGTTGCAGTTGTTGGTAAAGTAGAACTGTGGGGTGCAGGAATAGTGCCTTTCACAGCTGAATAGACAAGAAAAAAGCACTAAACTTAAAATTCTTCATTTTTTTGTTCTCTGAATATTTCATTACACAAAAAGCAGCCATGAGTACACAATTACTAAAACAGTGAAAAACAGATATAGTTTAAAGCTTAGATTTAACTGACATTGTTTTAATTGCTCCACAGATACTTGATGTATTTTTTGTGTCTGAAACAAGTAAGCTCTTGCATTAGGAGTCAGCTACTGCTGACAAGGACCACATACATTTAGGGAAGGGTGTTATAATGTCTGCACCTCATTGCTTCAAAATAAATGTGTCTATGTGCTGTAAAATAAAAATGTCAAACACGATTCCTTGAAGACTATGTAGTGGACTGTAACAACAAATATGAGCCCAATGAGGGATGTTTAGTGAGAAAGTCAGAAACATTCAAGGTTCCACACTCACATGTATAACCACAATAACAGTGCCCTATACTAAGTCTCTATTTGAATGAGGGCCGAAAGGTGAGAGAAGGGGAATTGGATTGATAAATTGTTGTTTTCCTTTGTCCTTTTCTATTTTTCCCAAGGAAGGATTTCTTTTCTATTGCTGTGGATACAACAATTACGCGTCATGTAGCGTATATTTATTCATACTATATATAGAAAGTTTAGGTCACCCTCTCCAAAATACTCCAGTTTGTTCCTTTTCTGCTATGCTAATAAGATTTACAAGGTATCCTTGCCTTTCATCATTTTGTTTTTCTCCTGTTGTAACATTTATGGGCATTCATAAAAAACCCACCATTAGGGCTGAGGGCCTCTACAGTATAGTAAGTGTACACTTATGTGGTGTTGATAATTTATATTTAATAAAAAGAGACCTCTAAACAGAGCCACAGTCCCCATTGTAGTCCAGAGTACAAATATTTACAGACATCTGGAAATAACAGTGACATACACAGGTGTTAAGTCACCTGAACAATTTATGATTTGTTGGTGAGGGGATAGACCTATCTTTGCAGGGATATGTTGGTCTGACATGACATGAAAGAGAGGTGGAAGGGAAGATAATGCATATCAAGAGATTAAAAGGCCAAATACTGAGAGTGTATGAATGGAAACCATACAAGTTAATATTGGATGGTCTTATGTCTGCAGGTCATCTGTAGAATTACCGAATAGTAGTTGCATATTCATGAATGGTTGGACTGATGACTAGGATGGATTGGTGGATGAATGGAGTATTGAGAAATGAATAGTTCAGGAATTATGTATTGCATCATTTCAAAATGTTAATTAATATGTATCATGAAAATTAAATGTATGGTCATTTAAAAACAAGTCCTCAATTTGCATAATTTTCATTGGTTTTGAGTTATTTGCTTTAAATTGTTTTTTCCACTTCTGACATCAAACCTTTATAACCAGTGTGACACTAAGTACTGGCTTTTGGTTGAAGAGATTTCTTTTTATAAATGCATTCATATGAATTGAACAGTACAGATGTCTTTGAATTATTTGATTGCAGACTGAACTGTCAGTCAGTTATCTACAGTACAGTACATGAAATGTTACAACTAAGTGATGCAAACATCAGGTGTGAATCGAATGTTTCACAAGGAGAATAAGTACTCTGATCATGAACATGTATCCAAGTTAAAGATAATTTTTGCAATGCTGTCTGTTGTGTTTAACAGCTTGCTTGTGCCCTCTTTGCAGATGGAGGTGGATGCAGATGATAAGCGCCATCGCACACGCTCCAAAGGTATCGGCATGGATACACACACATTAGCACTACAGTTTAGGGTGACCTTCACTCCCCCAGCACAAATGCATACACATGGACGCATATACTGCACACACACCACTGCACAAATCCCAGGGTGTCACAGTTGAGTTACCTTTTCTCACTGCTCTCTCTCTCTCTTCCTCTGACTCTCTTTGATATATCTCACAGACATAGAATCACAAAGTGCATATTTTAAGAGGTTTGTTCAAAATGAAATATCTACCACAGTGACATCTAATCCAACAAAACTATACATAGTACAAATTATTGAACTCTTTGAAATACTGAAAAAACAATAGGTAACTCAAATCAACTATAGTCTTTTTTAAATTTTCTTCCAAGAAGTGCTAATAAAACTTTCTTATATCACTAAAAATAACCACCTAACCAAGGGTGAAATGTTTAGTAAGACAGTGGGGGTAGCAACTAGGTAGGTCGAACCCTAAAAACACACACATAAAAATAAAGCACTTACAGTCAATGTTGCTGATCTGGCTCCTATTCGTGTCTAGGTGTGTTGTTCTCACACCTGACACACATTTTGTAAAAACTTCAGAACACAGAATATTTATCTGTTGTCAGTATTAACTCTTTAACCAGCAGCTACATGTTGGCGATTCCATGAATCACAGAACAAACAAAGAGGCAGGGGCTGCCTGCCCCAGTGTTCACAGAAGTGCTACATGCAGATCTGTTTGAATTTCGACCGATTTTGATCGGTTCATAGCAACATAGTTCAGTGACAAATCAACTAAGGACCCAGTTTTCAAAACTAGGATCATCCTCGAGCATGTTACATTAAAAGACTCCAGAGCAGATGTGTTCATTAATAACAGTTATACACTGGTTAATAGATATAACATGCGTTTCAGTGATGCTGTAATTTGAAACAGAGACTGTTTTTTACCTGTGTAATAGAGCTGTGAGGGATCCGCTGTGTTTAGTGTGTGAAGGATACAGAACAGCCAAAGACTTTAGCACACGGCTGCTGCTGTTCACAGTTGTTTCTGATTGACATGTAAACCAGCATGAAGAAGGAGCTCAGTAGCCATCCAGTGTGTTCTGCATTCAGTTTAACACTGAATATTGAAGGGAAACATTTGCATTCCTTTAGCGTGAGGAAGCATTTGACGACATTACAAATCTTCTAGTGCACATGACCCCATGACAGTAATGCATTTGCACCATTAGGTGACCCTCTTGATGCATATTTTATATCCTCTAACTTTAGAAAGTATCAAACATCTTTGACTGAACAAAGAACATGGTGGTGACCAATGTCCTACATCAAGTGGATCAAACACTTTGTAAGCTGTGTAGTGAAGTCTATGACCACAAGGCCCTTGTTTAATTGAGTTACATGTGTCCTCCGCGTGTCCAAATGTGTCATGGCTGTGTCGGTGGCAAATTTAATTTTCAGGCACTTCCAAATGGCAAATCTGCTAAAATGTATATTTATAAAACAAGACCTTGTATTGTGTGATTCTTAGCAGAAAGTATTTATATATTATTTTTCAATGTGGGAATACAGACTTTCAAAGCAGATTTTCTATTTGTCAAAGCAGAATAAAGCACCCCTGTAACAAGTAGCATTAATAATGGCTCCATTCCATTAAGTGTCCCAGTAAGCCTTTTCACTGAAATAGCATTCACAACACAAGAGTACTATGACTGGCTCACCAGCATTAAATTCAGCCATCAATAATGTTCCACCTATGCTTTTCCTGTTTTGAAGTTAAATTGTCTGCTGTGAAAAGGGTCTATTTTCTAAAGTTCTTTCAAGCTGATACATTCCGTACTACAATACAGACACTCAAATGAATTAGTGGATGATAAATACATTGCTCTATACAGGAAATAAGGGAGGATTTCAGACACAACACAGTCCGGTCATTTAGGTATTAGGTTTTGTTTTTGTAATTCAAATGTTTATTACTTATTAACCAAAATCTCCATTTTTGATGAAGCTTGTTGATTATACATTATGTCACCACTGCAATTGTGTGAGTCATAGTATGTGCTAATTTTACAATTTCCCTAAATTTCCCAGCAAGGTTTATTGACACACAACACAAACATGTTATTTTACATACTTAGGATGGGATAAGGATTTGGTCATTCAGCTACGGATATTCAACCAGAGTGTAACATTGTCTAAACAATACAACTCAAAAACAAAAATTACACTGAACAAATGAACAAAAAAAAAAAACACACTGACTGTATATCCCAAAACCCATATTTTGCATTATTTATTTATATTCTGTTTTTTAACTGTTGTTTAATATTGAAAATGAAGACTAAATGAATTCTGCTCTTTAAAAAATATATAAAAAAGTGAGCTGCACCGTGGCACAGCATTCACGACTCTCTGTCTCTCTCTCTCTCTCTCTCTCCCTCAGTGCCTGTGGACCCGGCATTAACAGAGCTTTTCAGGTCAGTGGAATTGAAAAAGTGCATGGTACTGGTACACAAGCACACACAAAAACAGCACAAATAGAAATGCACAAACGGACACACACACACACACACAAAAGCACACACACCAAATTGGCCTGTTGTCTTAGTGCTGAGGTAGAGATCGGCAAACATTGCCTGGATCAACTGTCACCTTAATACTGACCAGAGACATTCCAGCCTTTCCTCTGCTGTTTGATCACTACACTCACATCAGCAGCCACAAAATGTGCTTTGACGCCAGTTCTTTGACTTTCCCTCCTCTTCCTTCGGTACTTCTTGCTTTCCTTCTCTATTTTGCTGTGTCTTCAGCCATGAAGAGATCCTTATGGATAGTTGACTTTCTCTCTTCCTATCTGTTTTCTAGTGTGAATTTCTTACTGTCTCCCTTGCTGTCTTTGTTAAGTGTCAAAGATTATAACAGAAGAACTGAAACAATAAGCACTAAATTATTTCTCCACTTAGTTAATACAATTTCCTTATATTAAATATTAAAAAAGAGGCTTTTCTCCCATTTTCCTCTTTTAATGTTACAACTAGACAAGCTAAATAATTCTGTTTTTGTCTCATGTACTTGATGATATTTTGCATGATAGCCAATTATCAATTTATTACCCATGCAGAGCAACTATTTCTCTCTTACTTCTCCAACAGCCTTTAAGTTCTTGCTTAGTGAATTGAATGGGTAAGAGGTAGAATACATCATTATTTCAAATTTGGAGGTTTTCTTCACTGGAGAAATTTCTTTCCATTAAATTTTTTTTTTAAATTGTTGTCTTTTTTAGGAATGCAAAAATGAGTAAAAGATTAAGCTTATGTCTGCAGTTCATCTGTAGAATTACTCAAAGGTTGGTTGCATATTCATGAATGGTTGGACTGATGACTGGGATGGTTTGGTGAAAGAATTGAGTAACTGAGAAATTAGTTCAGGAAGCAAACCTAGAACATGTGAAGTAATTGAATGTAACATATAGAAATGTATACTGCATCATCCTTCAAAAATGCTATGCAGATTATATAATCAAAAATCTATTTAAATCATTGAAATCATCTAACAACTCTCAGCAATAAGAAACACTTAACTATATCTCAACTACACTGTTTACTATCTACTGTCTAACCATCAACCAAACAGCACCAGTGATTCTTGCTATTCTCAGCAGGCAGCAGCAGTAGTATCCACAGGCTAGTGAATGTACTGTCTGACTCAGTTACATAAGTGGATTTGGTAAGCCCTGAAGCCCCCAATTGATCCCTTGGTACTCTTCAGCATACAGGCAGTAGTTTGGCATGTACAGGAAAAGTTGAGGGCTAGGTGTGTTGTGTGTGGAGCTGATACCAGTGACAGCTGGGTCTAATCAGGTTAAGTTGAGTACATGGGCTTGTAGTGCAGAACAATCTTAGCAGCAAACACATATAGCTATGGCTAGCACGTATGTCAGTAAGTCACAAACCACACTGCTTAAAACGAAACTTTGCACACAATACTCAAGTGAATTCATAACAATGTTTAAGGTTGGATGTCTCCATTTTGCTTCCAAAATATAAATGCTGGGTAGGTTGTAGAGGGCAAGAGCCTTGGTCAGTGTCATACTCGTAGAAAAAAAAACCTGTACATACTCATCTGAAAGACACTTTAGTGTCTGTTCATCATTGGTTATAAGAAACATCAGATTTCCGCTCAGTCAAAGAAATATACAATAGGTATCCTGGGCAGAGTTCAGTGACCTCTACTTACAACCTACTGTAGTTCAAAAGATGTTTTATCGACTTTGCTAGCATTTAGCATTGGTGCTGAATGCATTGGAGTGGTGAACAGAATGTTTTCCCACATCACTTAAATTTTTCCAGTTAGTTTTCTAGCCTGATAATTTTGAGACAAAACTCGGTTTTCTCTGCCAGCAATGACTCGGCTTAAAAAATGCAAATGCAGTCCAACTCAAATGATCAACATTTAGGTGGCAGCCATCAAAGACACTATAAGGACCAAAATTATTCACAATACCAATTTCAAAGGTTGGGGTTACTTTGCTTTGCTAGTTGCCATTTAAATGAACTAGCCACTCCAAAACATTGGCCTTAATGGAGCTCTGATACTTTCTGATACATTCTAACAGTTTATTGACTTAAGCTGAACACCATCTCTTGTGAGGACTGTAAACCCAGAGGATTTGACTGGAGTTCATTAATGTTTCCCACTCAGCCTTCCTGTCTGGAATAGTACCAGTACTGATTGTAAAGTTAACCATTTACACAGAGGCTAGAATTAGTTTTAACAAGGGCTGTCAAACGATACATTTTTTTAATCGCGATTAATCGCATTTTGTCCATAGTTAACTAGCGATTAATCGCAATTTTTTTGGCACATTTTTTCTGTTCTAAATGTACCTTAATGTATTTTTTTCATTTTCTTAATACTTTTAGCAACATAAGAAAGGGCAAATATGCTTGCCTTATGAAAATGTTTACTCAACACTTGAAATCAATCAGGAAAATAAAAGGCTCAAAAAATATCCCCTCACCCTAAATAGGATCAAAACATGGTGATGTCTGCTTTTGGCAAGGAGGGGGGCGGTGGGCTCTCTGCATCTGCCATGTGTTTGGCTTGCAAATGATATTTGAGACTCAACGTACTTCAATGGTAACTCATTTCATGTCGACAGTACGTGCAGATAACTTTTGTCCTATAGACAGAACCATCTGGCAGTGAAAGTGAATTTGCTGTTCATAAGTCCTTTCTCCTTTTCCTTTCACTTTCGCTTTTCAGTCCACCGTGTTTTTCCCGAACGCCAACCCTGCTTCTTCTTCTTCTGATTCCCTTTCTTATTCTTCTGCCACACTCTGGATCAAGACTACAGGTGCCATCGACGGCCATAAATCAAACAATGCGCGTTTCTTTTTTTCTTTTTTTTAATACCGAGCGTTAATCGCGCGTTAAAAAAATTAACGGCGTTAAGAGGATGTTGCGTTAACAAGTTATTAATGCGTTAACTTTGACAGCCCTAGTTTTAACATATATATGTTTACTTATTAATTTTTATTTCTTATTATTTTCAATATGATTGACTGAGTGTACAGTTTGCAGTAACCTCTAGTAATTCAAGGGTGGGTATTTTGGTGACCTCTACTTGTCTTTGTAAGTTGTTTCCAGCCCTGTAATGTATAAATGTAATTTTGTCCTTGGCTGTGTGTTAGGGGGTGGTTGCAGCTAAGATAAGGGCTCCTGCCAACCTATATATCAATAAATAATATTCCACCTAGAAGATTACTGCGTAGGGTGATAATCATAGATAGTACAAGGTGTACTTTCTCTCCTCTCTCTCCCCAGTGCCGCTCCTCCACCCCCCAACACACAAACACATTTTCACTCTTTCCCTATTTTCTCAAATTTTTCACCTCCCTCTCTCGTACCCCCCCAGTCTGCTGCTGCCTGCAGATAGTAATTAATCAGGGGATCGATGTGAAGCCTATCTCCAGGCTGGGGCATCTATAATGTCAATAATGCTGCTAGATGGCCTCTTCCCCTGGAGAGCTGATAGTCTTCAGGACGAACAGCCTTGACTTTGCATTGAGCTGTCTGGGCTGCACCAGATAGGCTGCTACTGTTATGTTTGTATGTGGATTTTTATGCGCATACCCTACTTGCATGTTAAGTTTTCATCACATACAGTAAACACACACACAAACAGGGAATGGGGGAATGCAGATTATATAAATATCAAATGATAGAGATCTTTTTAGGTGGTCTGTTAAGAAAGCAGGTGTGTGATTGTGGTTATGAAGATGATGCTGCCTATCACAGACATTGAACTACTCTCACTACAGCATCAAAGGGCTCAGCAGGAATCTTTGGGCATCGTTCTTCATACACGAGAATAGCATTAGCTTGATCTAACCGTTGATTTGGCACTAGCTGGATCCTGACTGGTTAAAATTAACTTATAAATGAACAATTAGATACAAATTCAGTTTTCTTTTAAAAAAAGGTCCATCAGAATAGTGTTAAGATGGTCATGGTGAGAATATAACTTGTTGAGAAGGTATCATAATGAGTTAGCATGTAACAATTAAGACGTAATAACCTGTGCATGTTTGAAATACTATTAAAGTCCGTGTAAAGCAAATTCAGCCATTTTCTTCTAAACACATTAAAAAGGTCATAAATATATTTCCTTAAAACATGTAACAAGCCATTCAACCATTTAGAATTTAATTTTGGAGATAGGCTCACAAACTGTGTTTCAACATTTCTGTGTTCGGGATTTAATGGGCGGGTCAGAAATGATGGCCGCGTTACGTAACGCGGCCATGATTTGCATAAACCTGGCCCTGCTGTGGAAGCGGTATAAATACATTCAGCGCATTAGCTTCGGTGGTTTTTCCGCTCGCTCTCGAGTCTTGGATAGCATCTCTTAGAAAAGTTTGCAGCTAGCTAACCAGTCAACCAGTCAGCTAACCAGTCATGTCTCCTCCATGTTGCTCGTGCATCTTTCCTGGATGCCACAGTGTGCAGGGTAATGCGCTGTTAGCTTATCTAAGTTTCCTACGGACGACAAAGTAAGGAAACGGTGAATCGATTTTGTCAAGACTAGCTACTGTGGAGAGTTAAACATCACCACCATCACCCATCTCTGCAGTGTCCACTTTACCCCCGATAGTTACAGCAACTGTCACCAGGTAAAGTCTGGATAGCTGAAGAGTCCGCTGACGCTGGTCAGTGGGGCTGAACCGACCCTCTCCGTCCCCGGCTTGCATCCTCCCGTCCCGCCGACAGCGCATGCTGTCATCTCCACCACCGGCATTATGAGGCCGCCTACGAACGTCTCGCCGACGACAGGTCTCTCATCCGGCATTACGTGCCCGCCAGAGAGTGTATGTAGAGTTTAGATTCTCTGCCCGAGCCCGACCCTGACCCGAACAGGACCGAGGGCCGGGTCGGGCCGATATTTCCCGTCATTATCCTCAGGCCGGGTCGTGCCGGCCCTTGATCAAGCATTTGTGTGTATGTGTGTGTGTGTGTGTTTTTTTAATAACTCAAAATAATGACTGTATTTCCAGCCACAAAAGGTGCATCTCTCTCCTCCCTCCATGTTGTTTGTGCGGCTGCGTGGTTTTACACGTGAGTGAGTGTCCTCGTGATGTCACTCCCCGAGACGCACAAAGAAAGCAAAAATATATATTTTCACTAAGAAAATGACAAAAATGATAGTAACGCACAGTGATTTGAATAAATAACTTTAATCTGATTAGTGGTTTGGAAATATTACCGCGTTAGATTACTCCTCACTGAAAAGAGTGATCAGATTAGAGTAACGCGTTGCCGGCATCACTGCACGGGCTCGGCTCGGCTCGGCTCGGGCTTGATTTTTTTTGGGCCAGATCTAAGTTCTAAGTGTGAGTGTGTGTTTATGTATGTTATAAATATTGTACATTTGGGCAATTAAATGCATTTTGCTGAAGGTGCAAAACCTGAAAGTGATTTTACATCATGCATACTGTCATGCCCATGTAATGTTAGCAAATGTTATTGCGTTTAATCATGACATAATTTGGCCTCATTCCCTGAGCTGAGTCCATCTGACAGCACAATGATAATCCACAGGTAATATTTTATAGCTATGACAAGGAATTATATGTAGACTGGGGTTCTACGTGTGTGTGTAATGTAAAACATGGACTGTGAGGAACAAGGCTCAGCACTATCAGTGTCTGACTCAGAGTCAGTTTCTGGCTCTGATGGCTCAAACAGGTCGGGCTGGGTCCTCCGATGACACTGCTAGCTTCCATTGTTACTGTAGGTTACGTCCTTGTACAGTACACGGAGGAGGCTCCCCTCCCCACGTGGGCGTGGTTCCAGCGCCTCTAACTGACACGCCCCCAGCGTTTCACAGCAGAGAGAAGTGCTTGTTTTTCCATGATTTTGAGACCTAATTTTATATACTTGGCAATTTTTTTAATCTTTCAAATTTGGCTCAGTGGTCAATGACACATGCTTCTGTGGTGTGACAAACTCATAACACAAATTTATTTCTGCTTTACACGGACTTTAAGATCAGTACACTTAAACAAGAAATTCAATTTGAGTTTTTTAGAGCAATTTTTAGTTGTTAGAGCAAATTAATTAAGCAAAACGTTTGTTACTGGACCAATGGAACAAAAAATATGTAATTATGGACATTGTAAAGGAGGTTTGTCATTTAGGTATTAATATAAATGAAATCTACTTTTATCATATTTATCATATGTATATATTGGCCTTATAAATCATACAGACTTGTACATTATTTGGCTGATAATAGCTTTTCACTGATATATCAATATCTTTGTTTCAATCAGGAGAGGCTAGTGAAGGAAGTTAAGAAAGAGTTTATTGCATGTATCTACTGTATGTTTATCTATCAGCAGACGATATGTGATATATTACAGCAGATGATAAGTGATAGTGATACTTGTCAGAAAGCCTTTGGCACTTAGACTATATGAGGAGATTTTGTGATGGAAATGCATCTGCCCTAAGCAGCAGCAGAAGAATCCCCCAAAGGAGCCCAGACACTGGTGGTGGTGGTTGATGACTCTTTTGAGACATATAGGTGATATAGATAGGGGGACGAAACAAATTATGAAGCTGATGAAGCTTGTGAATCTGGACTGGGCAGTGATGGGAAGTGGAGGGCGTGTGCAAAGCAGCAGCATGAATGAATTAGAGGCAGGGGACATTCGTACAAGAAGCAAAACTCGACAAGATGGTGGTTGCATTGACAGCTTGTCAACAATACTTACAATACAGTCTAGTTATACCCAAGAAAACAAAGTCACAAATAGAGGCATGTATGACTCATCTGAGTTATCTAATCTAAACAACAGAATCCAGCATATTGAGAAATAGTGAGAGGGCCTGAATCAATGACAGTCTAGACCAGGGGTACTCAAATACAAATCTTAAAGGGCCACAAAGATTTTTTTCAATGACTCAAAGGTCCATGTATTGAGGTCGGTCAGGCCACATGCAATAACACTGTAATATTCGAAACAAAATGTCCTTTTCATTCAAGACAACAACAAAAATACGAACTAAAATAAAATGTCATTTCCATTTTGACAAATTTAAATACATAGTTGAATATTTCCTCTTTTTGTTTGCCTTCAAACATTGTGTCCATCACTTCAGTCATGCATTATTTTATTATTTCTGCATCTGAGAACGGCTTCTTGTGCTTACCCAAAATCCACACCACTCTAAGTGAGCACTCTGTTGTTTTTTGTTGTTGTGTCATAGATGTGACAAGAATCCTGCTTGCAGCTTAAAATGACGATTTCAGTGCATATATTTTTGTTGTTCTTGCCTCTGAATTTTGAGGAATTGTCTCTTCGAAATTCCTATGCCTCGTCTCATAATGCCGTTTCAAATTGTAAATCTTCATCACAGCTTCTCCTGGCATATTAAGCACATGGGTCTTGTGCTGGTTGGAGGGAGAATGAATGCATTTTTTTCAGTCCATTCTTCTTTGAATTGCCGATTTTCACTGACCACTTTTCTTTTAGCGGTGAACATGGAACACACCATTTTCGTGCAATCTAGGCTCCTACAGCCGGCAAAATGTAAATATGTGAACCAGAGTCCTGCACGGGTTCGGGTACCCGCAGCTGACCCGCACAATTTGGATGAAACGGGTGAAAAATAATGTACTGTGTCGGAAACGGGTGCGGATCAGGTCGGACGCCTGGAAAGCGCTTGTCTGGTGTTGCGATTGCCATATTCAAGGCGTCATGTGCAAAAAAAAAAAAATTATTAGCGACACAGCTACAAAAATATGCCTGCATTTCAAAATAAGAAGCATTTATATATGAGCTCACTCATGCGTGCTTGCGCCCTCCCAGAACTCCCATTCCCGACGCTGGCTTACTTTCATTTTAAAAAATTATGTCCGTCTAATTGTTCTTCGGGTGCAGGTCGGGCGTCGGTAGCAATTTATAGCAGGTCAGCTCGGGTGCGGAATGTAATTTGTGCTACTGTCGGAAAACGGGTTGGATGCGGTTTTAATTATGGCGGGTGCAGGTTAACAGAAATAAGACCTGTGCAGGACTCTGATGCAAACTGCTCCGAAAACGAAAGTGAAAGTTAAAAATTGCACTCGCAGCAGTGAGTGACCCAGCTGTCTATGTATAGTTGGCATGGAAACAATTCCTGGTATACACGTGCTGACCCAACCAAAACACATGGTGAAGGAATAACAGTTCGGGGGTCACAAACAGGAGGCCGGCGGGCCGGATGCGGCCCGGGGGCCACCTATTAAGGACCGCTGGTCTAGACTTTCTGGTCCCACTCTCACAACCTTGGCAGAGAATATGTCAGAGTGAGCTAACCATGAAAGTGGTGGCAGTCTTTTTTATGAAAAAAAATGAAATGAAGATAGCAGTTACAGAGACCCCATCTCAATAAACCTCCTCATGGCTTCCATACAGTGTGCTAGGTGGGGGCAGGGCTGTGCTAGACATAGAGCTCACTGCATAAACATTCCTCTCCACATCTCTTTTGTCATTTGCATATTTACAGTCTGCCATGCTAATCATGTTTATTGGGGTGTATAAGTACTGCGCATGAGCTCAATAGGGGAGGATAGCTTTGTGCCAGAGACCACATGGAAGAGGCACTAGGATAAAAATCGCCCCCATTTCTGGAAATAAATGGCTTCTCCAGCAGTAATCCCATTTCAAGAGACAAAAAGAGCTGTCTTACGTAACTAGGACAGCACTGGCTTTTGCTAATTATGGTGTTTATGCACAGTTAAGATTTTCCCTGGTTATAAACAAAGACCATGATTTATGAAGATATTTCTGTGTTGTTGGTGTTGTGTAGTTAAACAAGTGCAGTGCTTATAGTATCAAATCATAAAACAGTGCTGAATCTATCATTATGTCAGGTGATGGATGTCTGGCTTACAGGAAAAAGGTATTTGTTCATTTGATGACATGTATCAGACACATTGTATTTTATGTAAAAGCTATCAATATGTAAAGATTTTCAAGGTGAATGTCTCATTGCTTAAGGCTGGCTGGCTGGCTGGCAGAGGTAAACTAATCACTCCCTTATTTGCATTAATAAAAAAGCCAGGGAAACCAAATTAAGATTTGCACCATTTCACCTTGAGCATGTAGATTTCATTGTCAGTCCTAGTGTGCTTTTGCACTGAAGTGTTGAGAACAGTTAAGTAAGGGGGATAACTGCTAAAGCCCCCTCTTTTTCCCTGTCAGATTTCTGTTCCCATACAAAAGACATAAGGTTGTCCTCTGTCGCCAACTGGCTGAATGAGAAAGGCGTACAGTCCTGGTCCCAGCTTTAATTGCCGGTGTCAGAGCTGAAACATGGTCGAACAGGAAATGATCGAGTTAATGAAACGTTTTAATTATTCAACATAATTGTGGAATGTGACGAGCGTGTCGGTGAATCCCTGTCCTGGCTGTTCACACAAAGTGTCTGTGCAACACACACACACACACGCACACACACACACACCCATACATACTCATTTGTATAATGTCTCTCTCGCTGTCTCTCTCTCATTCCCTTTGTCTCACCAACACTGAACACTTGCTTTTCCGTGGTGCTCTCCCTTATCCTTATTACTTGCCATTCTCTTCCATGATAGAATGAGCAAGATCAGTCTGTGTTATAATTACTTGACCTTGTCTGCTCGGGGTCGTTACCCTGAGCCGCCCACCTCAGCCACCGCCGAGCCTGTATGCCCACTGGCCCCATCCCCTGCAGCCATTCTGCACATCACTGCAGGGCTGATGGGCACTGACATATTGATCTGAGAGCTGTAGAGCACAAGAATGGAAAGCAAGAGCGTTCTCTCTCTCTCTCTCCCTTTTTTTTTCTCTCTCCCTCTCTCTCTGTCAGTACTACACACATACCCACACACCCACATAGACCAACTGTGCACACCAGATAATTAAAGACCACTGAAATTAACATAGGATATCAGTTCATCAGCATGCCTGAGACCTCTCTCTATCTCACTGTCTGTCTTTGGTCACTCCTAATTTCCTTCCTTCTGTTTCTTCATCTTGACATTCCTCTCCTCTTTTCCTTCCTGTCCCCTTTTAGTTCCCTTTTTCTTCCAAACACTCTGTCTCTTCTTAGCTCCTTTCCTTCCTTCCTCTTTCTCTCTACCCCTTGCATTTCTCCCGACAGTCTCTGGCAGAGCTAATTCCCTCTTCAGATGGTGCGTCTCTCATTTGCATACTTATCAAAGTGTTTGGACTATCCAACAGAAGCTGTAGGAAGGTGGGGTCATTAATATGTTAATTGCCCCACCCCCACCCCGGCTTTTAGACAGGCACACAATCCGTATCCTCCACCTCTCTCTCCACTTCACATTCAGTCTTTGAATGTTTGAATACCCATTACAGGCCCTGTAAATGCCATAAGACTCTGCAGACATCTGCATACTGTGAGGTGGGTAAGGTAGGTTCTCAGCTATCTAGTGGGTGTGTAAATGTGGCTGTGTCACTGTGTGTCTGTGTGTGTGTGCACTTACACTTCAAGCTGCCATCAATTAAAAGTACAGTTATGATTAAGCAGCATTTGTTTATTGGACCTTTTAGACCCATGATACAATTTGAATTTAAATTTCCTTATGGGCTGAGAGCGATACAATTTGCTTAAACATATTTTAAGCCAACATGTAAAAAATCAGTTAAATAGTGTGTTTAGCTGCTTTAATTAAAGCACAATTTCTTTTCGTACCTTGCTAACTAGCATACTAACTACACTACCTAGTACGTGAATGTTAATACTACTTCCATTCAACAGAACCTGTTGTCCACACATCACACCTTAGATACACAACCCTTCTTCAAATGAATCAGAGGACTGGTGTTTTTGCCCGCTCTGGTTGAAATAAGGCCCAACTCACCTATGAGCTTGACCCTTATCAAGGCATACTTCCATGACACAGTTCCACAAATCTACCGACTTATCAAAAAAGCACAGTTAATATAAACTCTCTCCATTCATTATTCCAAGGCTACAGTAGACTTACTCTGCATACTGTACAGGAAGCTGTTCCCATGTCAGTTAAAGTAACATGATGACAAAAACTGTCCTACGTAAAGGTTGCAGGGTCAATGGTAGAATCGCTCAGCTGAAGGATAGGGACATCATGTTAATTCTGTCTCATCTGCTCGTAAACAAAGGTTATTGGGTGATTTATGTGTTGGATGTGGTAACAAGGTTTGGTTGGCAGTGCATTGCAGATAAGTATCGATTGATTAACATTAACATCAATACAGGTGATTAAGTGAGGTTCTGTGGCTGACATTCATCAGGACTGACACAAGAAGTTATATGCAAATGTTGGCATAAGGCATCTTGTGTTTTTTGTGGTTTACTATTAAAACTTTAGGTTTCATGGAAGGGCCATTAACGTTAACATTAAACATGTATTCAATGACATGCTTACAAACAGAGTTTCCTGTTTCCTGAAATGAAAGGTAACCTGTATTTTTCTGTGGAACAGAAAGATAGGGACTTACATGTTTTCTAAAGTAGGTTTAATAATTCAGCCAGGAGAGAGAAGGCAGAGGAACCACTGCAACATTCCTGCTCACCAGTTTTAATTTTAGCTTTCCAAGGACTTAACCAAAAAGAAATTCCAACAGATACCTCACCCAGCATGTTTATGTTTTGAAGGCTTTCTGTCAGTCTTATGCTTTCACCTCTACATTGTGCTTCTGCCAGCACACCAAGGTGTGGCTTTTTGGGTTGGTACTATATTTGGAGGATAGAATTATTGTAGGTCAATTGGAGATAAACAGTGTGATTTTTACAGCAAGAAACAACACAGACCTCCAACACTTGACACTTGACAACTCCAAGCCTAATTTGTGAATGGTTTTGCTTCTGACAAGAACAGTGCTTGTACAACTGCACAAAAACATACCATTAGAAACTGGATGGAGGAATGAGGACAGAAAAAGGAAAAGGCAAAGAGATTAGACAAGACAAAAGGTGAACAGAGGGGAGTCCTCACCTTGTTCTCATCAACAATAAAAGCCTCACAAATCCACCTGGCCTTGCCTCTGAATACATATTTCTCTCAATGCCAAACCAAGAGGGTGTTCAATTCAAAACCACACAGGGCAGACTTAGTAATTACTCTCACTTTGAACACAATTTCCTGGCTGGGGGAGATGATTGACAGATTGTATCCATGGTGTCAGGGGGCCAGCCACGCCCCTGCTGACTAAGACAAAAATTAAAGAACAGCAGGAGCTAAATTACACCTTAGCAAAGACCTCTGGCAAGAGGACAGAAAGGGAAGCATGATGAATGAGAAAAGGATCAGAACAGAAAGGTAGAGGGTGAGTTGCGTGGGAGGATGTAGATGATTGGAGGACTGGCTCGGAAATACATTTGTAGCCACTCACACACACACACACACACACACAGATGTTGGTAGACACACAAACAAATGCACTGAGGTAATGGGTCTGCAGTACTATTGGAGTGCAAAGGGAGAGACACTTAAATGCCATCTCAACAGTTGGGATGCTATTTACTCCCTTCCTCACACACACACACACATACACACACACACACACACACACACACACACACACACACAAACAGTCATCTCCGCTCTCTCTTCTATGTCATGCTCTCAAAGCACTCAGACTGATATGAGAGCAGCAAGCAACCAGCAGAGTGGCACAATGAGTCTCTGGGTATCTACTTTAGAAGAGCTCCTGGAACAGCAGGAAGTGAGCTAGAAGAGTGACAGATCCTTGTTCTGCACATATTGTAAGGCAGAAAATGACTGATGGACAACATCTACTGTGGTTGCTCTATAGAAATGGTTTGGTGTAACCATAGTATAGATTTGGCGATGTGCTGTATGTTCATTTTTGTCAACAAATGTAATGGAAAAGAAAAAACAAAACTAGAAAATAAATTATCCCACTTACATTTATTTTATGTGTATCTAAACCATAATATGTATTATTCCTCTGTGCCATAGTGTTCCACTGTTCCAAAATGTATTTAAAAAAGCCACACTGTTTTACAGGCTGACATGTTTATTATTGCTATGAACTGACGCTGAATTTTATTTTCAGTCAGTCCCACATACAGTACAACATCCTGCTGCAGGAAATACTCTCTAGACTAGTACACCAAATATGGATTAATCAGAAGCTGAACGTAATCACAGACAAACCACTCTTGTACTCGTCACCAAGCTTTATTCTCAATAGGAACCAACAGGCTTGGGGCTGAGTGCTAAAGACAGAAAATATTAAAAGACATAACAACACATTGTTGGGTTGAGATTTGTTGACAACAAGAAGAATATATATTAATACCAGATGTATCCTTTAAATTTGACATCTTTTCTGAAATGATTTTTTTTTTTTATATAATTCTGCTTGATAATAAGATTATAATAAGATTATGATTTTCTTTCACATAGTTCTATATATATCAGGTAGGGCTACCACAAACTATTATTATTGTCATTATCGATTAATCTGTCCATTATTAATACAATAATTTGTGTAGTCTATAAATGGTCAAAAAACAGGGTTTTTGGATTAGGCTTCTATGCATCTGGCATCTTCTCACTTGACTGACACACTGTGTCAGACTTATAGAGATCAATATTCTAATAGTCATTAGAATACTGTAAATTGCTTGTTGATGTGGAGACACATATTATTTGCACTGAAGGGGCATTGCTGACTGCTGGTTCCAAACCACTTGTGGCTGCTGTCTGATGACCCACTGTGTTTGCTGCTAAGACGGATGGTTTACTGTAGGTTTCTATCTTGGCAGAGAGCAGCCAGCCTGGCTTCCAGGGGCTCAAACAGGACCAGAGCCTTCAGAACAGTCTCTTCACCTGGAGAGAGAGAGGCGAGAGAGGCAAAGGGCAACACACTGACACACAAACACATTCACACGTACATTGACACCTACATAGGCTCTCACACTGCGCACTGACACAAATGTAGACATACAAACCACACGCACATCTCCTAAGCCCTCACACATGCACAACCTACTTCACATGTAGAGCAGCATTCCCAGCTGAGTGCCTCTCTCCAACATGGCAATTTCAGCAGAAAGAGAATCCAACTAAAGTACACAGGGTGCCATGCTGATTTCACAACAGGGGGGTTGAATGGCAGAATGGCCTCACTACAGCCCTCGTAACTGATCCTGCAAGATCCAACTCATCTATTTCAATAGCACTCTATCATAAGCACTTCTGTGTGCATATACAGGTGGAGCTAGATTGAAGCAGAGACATTTTTTTAAAGTCTTGTTGCAGTATTGTTGGATTGTTGCTGTAAGTACTGTTTGTTAAATGCAGGATATATTTACATAGCTCCATACTTAATTCCAGTGAGTGATACTATACATGCACACATGATACAAGATACAATTCATACACAGAAACACTGCGTACATGCTCATACACACAACACCACCTGACAGTGATGTTTTGGGTGACATTTAGTTTCTAGGTTGCACAAGATGCTCCTATAAATGAATCATGAGTAAATCTGTGAGGTGTGAATAATAGATGGGAGGAGAGGTAAAAAACAAAGGAGTGCTGTTATTATTTGTTAATAAGACACTCTGGAGCATCACTAACTAGATCTCATTACCACAATACACGCAGGCATGCAGAAGCTCACACCCACAGTCACACACACACACACACACACACACACACACGCAAACACATACACACAGGAATATGTCGCCCCACCCACACGCACACACACCTTGTGCACACACCCTACACGCCAAACACATGCAGAATGCTCTGATCTTGCATGACTATTTTTACCTGTGAAGCCTGTCGTTGCCTAGCACTCTGTAATTACATCCCACACTCCACCAACGAATGATTAGAAGCAATGATGGATGGGTTAACACTGTCACCTAAGGATGCCTTGGTGCAAAACTAATTACGCCATGATACATGTGTCATAAGCCTGATACATGTGATAGCCCTCTCAGCCTTATGCCATAACTGTGGAACAAGTGTGATAAAGGTGGCCGACGTGTCTTGTGTTAATCAAAAGATAAGAGATGATGAAGTAACGCCACTGTTGATTAATAGATCTTTGTAGCTCAGTGGGGTCATAAATATCTCCAGAATAACAGGGAGAGTTATTTTAGTGGATCTTCGTTTGCCTCAAATGTTTATGTTAAATGTTCCACTTCTTTCTTGTAAATCTTGCAACTTTTTCTCTCTGCAATACAAATTCTCTCCTTGTCATATTTATAACTATCAATCAAACTTGCTCTACTAACTCTCATATTCTTCATGCCGCAGAGGTTTATTCAGAACTCAAAAATTCTGCCTTTAGTTTTTGCCTTGCACACCTTATTTCAGTGTGAAGTTGCTTTTTGTCTGAGTATTGTTCTTATGAAATGCTTGGTATCTCCAAATCATTGTAAAGGAGGGAAACCTTATTAAAGGTTTGCATTAAAGAATTGTCTTGTAGATGGACTTGAGTATTTCACATACAATCATCTGTTATTTCGTTATTACACTTAATGAAATCATTGTCAAAAATATTTTTGAGCTTTTCATTTCCTTTGGTGCAAATTTTTCCAATGCTTTTTTGTCGCT